>NW_024582493.1:312556-369028 GCF_018398535.1 Haplochromis burtoni | reverse complement strand
AGAGGTACACTTCAACTGTGAGAGACAGAATGTGAAAAAAAAATCCATGAATCCACATGGTAGGATTTGTAAAGAATTTATTCGTAAATCAGGGTGGAAAATAAGTATTTGGTCACCTCAAACAAGGAAAATCTCTGGCTCTCACAGACCTGTAACGTCTTCTGTAAGAAGCTTTTCTGTCCCCCACTCGTTACCTGTATGAATGGCACCTGTTTGAACTCATCATCTGTATGAAAGACACCTGTCCACAGCCTCAAACAGTCAGACTCCAAACTCCGCCATGGCCAAGACCAAAGAGCTTTCGAAGGACACCATCAGTAACACACTACAACGGCAGGGAATCAAATCCCGCAGTCCCAGACGTGTTCCGCTGCTGAAGCCAGTGCATGTCCAGGCCCGTCTGAAGTTTGCCAGAGAGCACATGGATGATACAGCAGAGGATTGGGAGAATGTCATGTGGTCAGATGAAACCAAAGTAGAACTTTTTGGTATAAACTCAACTCGTCGTGTTTGGAGGAAGAAGAATACTGAGTTGCATCCCAAGAACACCATACCTACTGTGAAGCATGGGGGTGGAAACATCATGCTATGGGGCTGTTTTTCTGCCAAGGGGACAGGACGACTGATCCGTGTTAAGGACAGAATGAATGGGGCCATGTATCGTGAGATTTTGAGCCAAAACCTCCTTCCATCAGTGAGAACTTTGAAGATGAAACGAGGCTGGGTCTTCCAACATGACAATGATCCAAAACACACCGCCCGGGCAACAAAGGAGTGGCTCCGTAAGAAGCATTTGAAAGTCCTGGAGTGGCCTAGCCAGTCTCCAGACCTCAACCCCATAGAAAATCTGTGGCGGGAGTTGAAAGTCCGTGTTGCTCGGCGACAGCCCCAAAACATCACTGCTCTCGAGAAGATCTGCATGGAGGAATGGGCCAAAATACCAGCTACTGTGTGTGCAAACCTGGTAAAGACCTATAGTAAACGTTTGACCTCTGTTATTGCCAACAAAGGTTATGTTACAAAGTATTGAGTTGTATTTTTGTTATTGACCAAATACTTATTTTCCACCCTGGTTTACGAATAAATTCTTTACAAATCCTACCATGTGGATTCATGGATTTTTTTTTCACATTCTGTCTCTCACAGTTGAAGTGTACCTCTGGTGCAAATTACTGACCTCTGTCATCATTTTAGGTGGGGGAACTTGCACAATCGGTGGCTGACTAAATACTTTTTTGCCCCACTGTAAATATCTAGTTTTATTGGTCACATTTTGCTACACCTGTGCACTGAAATAATAATACAAATAATGATCTCTTCCGTGGGGGAACTTGCACAATCGGTGGCTGACTAAATACTTTTTTGCCCCACTGTATGAATTTGTTTTTATGTTTTTATCTGTTTTGGGTGTATTTGTGCTTTATATCAACTTGCACTCTAATTCTAATGAACTGGCTCGATCATATGACAACATCTACCATGTAGGCCCTGTTTGCCTACATGGTAGATGGCTGACTTTGCCAAACCTTAACAGGTAAATGACTAAAGTCAGAGGTTAAAGTGAGATTGAGCTGGTGGGGAAACGCTAAGGTTGGTTGTGGCGATGCAGCGTCGTGACACTGCAATCCTTTCTGTTGTGAGCGAACATGGCTGAGCTGCTACAGAGGTGTAACTGAGTGACTCTAATCATCATTAACACCTGAATTTGAACCGATGTCTGCTTCACTGTTACACTGATGATGCATATCACAGCGACGCTGCACTACTGGAAAGTAATCAGAGTAGTGTTTCATGTGCTGAAGTGACACTAATTAAAAACTGATTGACTAATTATAGTATAATTTCATACATTTTTATTTTATTAATCTTCGTCCAGTTTTCTTACTCTACTAATTCAATAGATTTATTAGACATATTTATTTGTTATATTTAACTTTACAAAGTGTGGAATGTATTGTTTAAGCTGGGCCTTATATTATCTTCCATATAACGATTAATTCCCAGTCATTTCCACAGAATGAAACACAGAGCTGTTTCATTAACCAGTCAGTGACCGACAGCAGCACATATACAAATGTATCCAAAGCCAAAATATTAGTTTTATATTTTCAGTGAAAAAGGTTGCATCACTGAGCCGCTACATACCAGCAGATATGTGTCGTACAGTAAACAGCGGCAGCTTTCAAAACAAGCGAGTTAGCCTCAGCTAGCGAACCGCTCTTTGGTCTAAATCACTTCTGGCTCTTAATAAAAGAAAAAGCACAGGCAGTGACCACAATAGTAACCTTTAGACTATTATATGCAGAGTCCACAAATGACACATGTAATGGCATATACAGTCTGGATCAAAAGTTCAAGACCACCAAAACGGCCCGAAATCACATTTTGCATTGTTGGATCTTAATAAGTAGAGCTTAAACATGCAGCAAGAAGACAAGTTTTCTTTGCCTTTGCCATCAGAGCATCATGACAGTGTGACTGCCTGACAGAAAATGACAGTGAATAAACATTTGTGCACAGATTTGGCCTTTTAAAGGCATGTGCTCCTAAACTTTTGATCAGCTGTAAAACAGCCTGTTTTGGTTTAAGTGTTGTTTTCAATAAATGCAATGAATTGATTGACTGAAATCAAATTAATCAATCATTTGCATGTTTAAAAAATGTTTCGTCTCACTCCCATTTCTTCTTGTTGCATGTTGAAGCTCTACTTGGAACCTTGTTCAGGTCCAATCGTGCAAAATAGGATTTTTGGCTGTTTTTCAAGTGGTCTCAAACTTTTGATGGGGACTGTGTGATGACCTTTAATATGCAGTGTATTCATATTTATATGAACAATAAATAAATAATAAAAAGAATGCAAATTAAAAAAACAAAACAGCATCGACAGCACACAAAGAACTTTGATTTGAATGACGTGCAGAACATTCAGCCTATTTGTCCCAGCACACATTCACCCGTGCACCCACTCACACCCTATTTGAACATTTCCACAGTTACCAAGGTTGTTTGTTGCTGTACACCATGCAGAGACACACAGGATCTCATGTTCACTCAGATATCTGCTTAAAAGATTTCTTTGGAAAACGCTAATAAACAAAACAACATAAACTAAATGATTCAGACCCTACTGAAGATTTTCTGTAGGACTAAGACGACAGCATGCGTGCAACATTCAGTGTCTTTCAAGAATCTGCAGACGTATTTGATACTTGCTAGTCTCTTCATACAGAACACTTTCACATATTTTAAACATACTCTCAACAGGGATCTTTTAGAAATCAGATTACTCTGCTCCAGCAGCGCTGTCACCACTATGAGACTCATGCCTGAGCTCTCCAAAACACTGGAGGTTACACACTCCACCCAGCTGAGCAGAAGTACTTGTAGGCAGCATTGAGACCTTAAATAAAGACGGCGAGACGTTGAGTACTATGAGCTCAGTTAGAACTGAATGAGCTGCTTTTAACCAGCATTTTCCTCACAAATGATGGCATTACAACCAGAGAGGCTGAGCTGTGTGAGCCCAGCTTGGTGCATGAACTTTTATCACTGAGAGACAGCACGCTGCTAACCTGGAATTCCTCATGGTTCAGTGCAAACCTTTTTATATGCTAAGCTAATATCAGCTGCATTCATTTCAACAGATGCTAATGCTAAGCTTACAATAAAAGAACTTCGTGCAGCCATTGCAAACAGCAGACAGGCTGCCTTCATGCCTCTCAGTCTACCTATGACACACAGATGGACATTGATGAGTACAGCTCCTCTGTGACAGACTGCATGAATGCCACCGACAGCAGTGTTACACCCAGAAACAGATCACAACATGAATGAAGGGAGATTCACCTCAAACCTGAGCCTCTTCCTCTGCTCTGTTTTTCTCTCTCTCTCTCCCTACGAGTGTGTATTGCGTCAACTTATAGCCATGCAGATCGAGCTATAGCTGCTGCTTTGCAGTACTGGGCCAGTTACATCACAGCTCCAGCCGCCAACTCGCAAGTGCAACGGCCCCTGAATAAACATCAAATAGCCCACCAGCAGAGACTCAGACATCACAGATGCCCCTCTGAATGAGTCTAAATTTGCTCATAGTTCTGAAGGTGCTGTTTTACAAACAGTTATCTAGGGAGGGCAGGGTTGCCATGGACACCCATCCTAATCAACGGTGTACCTGACGCCTCACTACAGTCTCTCGTGAGTTACGATTCCTGTGATTCTCCATTACCTCTGAGGGAGCCAAATAAATTGAACATCAGGGAGCGAGAAAGGGAAACAGTCCTGTGCTCTGTTATCTTAAAGCCTTTAATCGGGTCTGACAATTTGAACCATTGGCACGACATTTCAGTGTTTAGTCTGCATTCCATAAGAAACAAAGCATTTGGAAATGCTACAGTTACATGATTAGTTCAACATGTTTCACTATATCACTTATTTTTACAAGATAAGCTACCTCCTGGCTGTAGCTCAGGTCACCTACTGGTCGGAAGGTTGGTGGTTCGATCCCTGGCTCCTGCAGTCTGCATATCAAGTATCCTTGGGAAATGATAGTAAACCCACGTTGAATGTAGTTAGAATTCACCCAGTGAAGCAGTGGGCAGCCACCAACGCAGCGCCCGGGGAGCAGTGTGTAGTGGTTGTTGTACCTTGCTCAGGGGTGCCTCAGGGTAGCCGTTCAGGGGAGTTGAACTCCCGACCTTCTGATCAAGGGCCAACCACTCTACCTACTGAGCTATCCCTGTCCATTTACCATTTACAAGCCAGAATAAGAATAGAGCTAATAAAAACATTTTTCTCCAGTCAAATAAGAATCACATTTTGATTTATGACATGGGAAAGAAAAATACAGGTAAAGTTTCACTGTGATGGAAAATCAAGTCACTGGTACTGTTACAGGAAGTTTGGACATTTTTGTCTGGAATCTCTAATAAGATGAGTAACGGATGTAAAATGCAACACACCAAACCCAGCTGCCTCTTCTTAGCGTTTCCATAATGGCTGAACGCTATCTTTTGTATGTATTGTGATAGCTAGCATTGGTGCTGACTGAAAATAAATCAGTTTCTTGTTTTCTAAGAAATGTGTGATGTGTAAATGTGAGCTGTGGAGCAGTGGGAGGTTAGACACTGCAGTGGGATGTGTTAAAGGGCTCCAAATTGCAATCGAACAAAGAGCAGCATACATCAGCAAACACGTTTGTTTCTCTCTGTTGTCACTTTGATATTTCTGAATCGTGTCTCTTATTAGTCCTCCACTTACTGTGAAAGAATATATATATATACACTTTTTAAAAGACGATTTTATGTTTTAGGGGTGCAACGATACACAAAATTCACGGTTCGGTTCGATACTTTGGTGTCACGGTTCGATATTTTTTCGATACAAAAAAATGTTCATGCCTTTTTTAATTTGTCATTTATTAAAATTATAAATATATTTTAACTCAAAAGTACAGTTTTTAAATTTAATGTTGCTGAAACAACAAAGTAATTAAAAAATAAATCTGATTGAGGAATCACTCATCTTTGGAAAAGAGAGTTTATTACAGAGAAATGGTCTCTTTCCAAAATAAAAGCTAAATACTATACGCTTCTTGTGGGCTATATTCTCAGCAGCATATTGTAGCGGGTCAGGGCTGTTCGGGGTTCTGTTTGTACAGTTATGTTTTGTTTATGTTGCCATAGTGACGGGTGACGCCCTCTCGCTGCGACGGTGTGTCCTTCGGGGTCAGAGGGCGCCCTGTGTGTTGTTGTTGTTGTTCTGTGCGTTGCCGCGCTGAGCAGTTAGCTAGCGGCAGTGTTCTTCTGCAGATGTCAATAAACGGCTGTGCTCCCTGGCTAGCTCACGGGAAGCAAGACCAAACGACACCTCCGTCTCCTCGTTGTCTGAGCTCGCCACATTGGTGTCAGAAGTGGGATGATGGTGGCACCCCATGTTCTGACCCGAGTGACTTTTCCCCCGCCGGTCGTGACCGGCCGGTGCGCCAAAAGAAGGCACCTGGACATTTGCAAAGTGAAAGCAAAAAACAAGCGCAAATTCAAACGCGATTTCAATATGTCACATATTGACAGTGGCTCACCGATGCCAATGACATAATTACCCAGCTACATTTCCGAAAGAATGCAAAAGCATTGACATATATTTTTCCTTCCTACAATAGCCCGACGGGCAGGGCAGAGATAGATTTTGGTAGCCCGACTGGAAAAATCGCTAGCCCCGGGACGTCGGGCTAGCGATTTTGCAAGCCCTGTGTTACAGGCATGGCCCTTTAAGGATGAAGCCTGATGGGAAATGTATTCGGGATGTGTGTAGCGGGACTGCCTGGTGTGTGTGTGAAGAGAGAGAGCGGAGAAGGGGAAAAAGTAACGGTTAGCTACAGAAGAGACGAAAAGAAAATAAATAAAAGGAATATAATAACTCCCTCGACAGCCAGAGTTGTGTCGGCGATGCTCGCTGTGAGTAAACTGTTTCAGCCCACTGTACGCGGTGTTCGTGCCTTAGAGAAGAAATAAAGTTCGGTGAAGCAGTTTCCTACGCCTCCTTCGATCTTTTTGCTAGCGGAGTTGACCTGTATAGTAAGCTGTTGCCGGCTACGAGTCAGTTACGGAACCTTCAAGTAACTGCCAGAGGTTTCCTTACTACGGTTCGGGGCCGCGGATCTGGCGCGGTAACACCTGTATCTGATTGAGGAATCACTCATCTTTGGAAAAGAGAGTTTATTACAGAGAAATGGCTCTTTCCAAAATAAAAGCTATACTATACGCTTCTTCTGGGCTATATTCTCAGCAGCATATTGTAGCGGGTCAGGGCTGTTCGGGGTTCTGTTTGTACAGTTATGTTTTGTTTATGTTGCCATAGTGACGGGTGACGCCCTCTCGCTGCGACGGTGTGTCCTTCCGGGGTCAGAGGGCGCCCTGTGTGTTGTTGTTGTTGTTGCTGTGCGGTTGCCGCGCTGAGCAGTTAGCTAGCGGCAGTGTTCTTCTGCAGATGTCAATAAACGGCTGTGCTCCCTGGCTAGCTCACGGGAAGCAAGACCAAACGACACCTCCGTCTCCTCCTTGTCTGAGCTCGCCACATTGGTGTCAGAAGTGGGATGATGGTGGCACCCCATGTTCTGACCCGAGTGACTTTTCCCCCGCCGGTCGTGACCGGCCGGTGCGCCAAAAGAAGGCACCTGGACATTTGCAGGACTTTGTGTGGGGTAATGGGGTAGTCGGGGACGACTGACCCCTTAGGTGGGGGCTATGTAGCGGGTCAGGGCTGTTCGGGGTTCTGTTTGTACAGTTATGTTTTGTTTATGTTGCCATAGTGACGGGTGACGCCTTCTCGCTGCGACGGTGTGTCCTTCCGGGGTCAGAGGGCGCTCTGTGTGTTGTTGTTGCTGTGCGGTTGCTGCGCTGAGCAGTTAGCTAGCGGCAGTGTTCTTCTGCAGATGTCAATAAACGGCTGTGCTCCCTGGCTAGCTCACGGGAAGCAAGACCAAACGAACCTCCGTCTCCTCCTTGTCTGAGCTCGCCACAATATTAAACATATCAGGTCCCCATAAGGAGAATCATGTGCTAACGGCTGTCTAAATGACTCGGGTAAAGTTTGTAGCATGCATGCTTGTTGTTTTTGTCTGCTTCCACTTGTCTTTGCACTAGGATGATGTCGGGTAAATGTGCAGTCATATTCGTTGTGTTCCCACTAGTGCTGTCAGCGTTAATCTCGTTGAAATGACGTTAACGCCACAACACGGCAAATCTCCGTTAACGAGCTACCGCGGATCGCCCCGTAGCTGCGCTAACGCACTATTTCCCACCAATGTAATGAGCATTGCGTGGCACATCCAACATACTGTTTTACTTTAGTCCATGACGCGCTTACCTTCAGGGTCATACGTCACATGAAAACCAAAATAGTTCCAAAGGCCAGATCTGAATGAGGGTGGGGGAGGTTCAATTTGCCACGTTAGTTTCTGTCTTGCTAGCTTGCGCTGCGCTCATGGATCTGCGCTCGACAGTGCAGCCTAGGCGAGTAGTCGAGCGCAGATCCACTGAGCGCTCAACACAGACAGCATCGTCAGAAGAAAAGTTGATAAAATAAATTAAAAATTTTGTATTGTTCGATACATATGCGTACCGAACCGAAAGCACTGTATCGAACAGTTCAATATCGATACGAGTATCGTTGCACCCCTAATATATATATACAGATATCTCTGCCAAGACGGTGGAAAACTAAGTCAACAGCTTGGTTAGCAGTTATATATGGTAGCAACGCAAACTAACACTGTGAATTAACACTAACAGTCGGGGTGGGTCATGATGATGTTTATGTGCACAGTATTGTTACATAATAAAATTAAGCCTAACAGATGTTGGACCTTGCATCGAGCTTTCTAACCAGGTGCTTGAAGCCATCATTTGCCTGTAACAGCATCAGTAAATTTCTATCCACCGTTTGCTCTCCGGTCATTAGGACTGAAACATGTTTGTCGTTTCCACCTTCAGTTGTAACAGTTTTGCAGACTTTAGCTCCCCTCTCAGGCTCTAAACTGTCATTGGAGGATAACTGCTGCTCTTGCTCTCAGACATGCCTCAGCTTGTCTCGTTGTTGTGCGTGTGCTATGGAGCTTCACTATATTATTAAACCTGCAAGGGGACATTTTTTTTCCACAGGAAAATTTATATCAATATTACAGTGGGCAGCATGATATATGATATATGATATGGCATAACCTACCAGATTAAAACACTCTTTTAAAGTGCTCCAAAATGCACCAACAGTGCAAACAGCAGAGCTTCAGCTGAGTGACTCAAACTAGTGAGACATAGCAGACGCTGACCAGCAACAGCTGTCAGTGCCAACAGGTCTTTAAACATAGCAACCGTTCCCTAAATTTAAGTCTCATCCGTATCCAGATGGATGAGGGGAAAACCTCAGAGGACACTGCACATACAGAGGCTGTAAACATGATGTCAAATGCTGTGAAGTCGAATATTTTAACAGGAGAATTTATGGGACTGACTCACTTTGGAGCCAGTCTCAAGGGCACAGTATAGGAAATGCAGCTTTTTTATGTATTCACTTGGTTTCAAATGCTTGCTTAAAGGGTGGTGGTGGTGGTGGTGTGTGTGCGTGTGTGTGTGTGGGGGGGGTGTCGTTGTCTTACACAGACTGCTGTTGTGATTTGGTTGAACCTCATGTTTCTGCCCAGGAGATTGCTTGTAAAACCAAATATAATATTTTATCATTTTAATGGTTTTCAAAACATTTAGCCTGCATTAATAATTAGCCAGCTGGTTAGCACTGGCACGTTTATAGAAGAAAAAATAGAAGCAACAGGCTGTAAAGAGAGAGAACAGCAACATTTACACTTTGACAAGTCTCCGTGAAGGTTTGGAGGCACTTGTTCCAAACCCGGCTCTGTTCTCTGTGGGCTTTGTGGGAAGGAGAGAAGTTAAAAAAATAAAGTTTTACAGCTTCCTTTCAGGTCAGCAGGCGGTGGGTGAGAGATACTGAGTGAAGTAACACTGTGAGACTAATGTTGGCTGTTTTCTCTTCTCTGGCAGTGGCTTCAGTATTTCTCTTCACATTTTTACACGTATATACTTACCCATTTATATTTTATTGTCATACAAGCGCAATCACAGGCAAGCCAGTGTTATGCATAATACCCATTTAGATTGCTTGCCTTCCTACATGTGCTAATAATGGCATTTATCTCCTTACAGAGGTGTTTTCCTGCATCAGCCCATCAGACTGTGATTGACTATTTATGGTCAGTTAATATAGATGGTCACATTTACAATGAAAAAATCCTGGGCTGTCTGAACAACTGTGCTGAGACCCGTTAATCAGCCCGGCCCTGGCAGTTTGTGCATGTACACACATACGCTTTCATGTTGCAGCTGCAGCCTGCACACTGTGATGTGAGTGAAGCCAGAAGGATTACACAGAGTGGTGCGTCTCCAGTCACGACTCTGCTCTGACTCTGATGTGCAGTCTTCAAAGCCCTTATTGCCTTTTGGCCCTCTGCTTTTTCATCGGTCACCACTTACGGTCCTCGTATACGTATGATGTTGCTCTCTTTGGACGCGTGTCGGCTGCTGTGTCGTTACACTCTCTGTCACGATCTGCATTAGGATCGTGATCTTTCATCCCCTCTTCCACAAACTGATCGTGGAAAGCAACATTGGGTTATAGCAAATTAAGATTCCTGGAAGATGGAGTGGAGTAATGAAGTCACCAGCAATACAGTCAATTAAGTCAATTAGAGAGGCATCTGTGGTGGAACAGAGTGAAAATAGCCAACAGTTATTTTCAATTAATATCAGGTATTGTGATTATAAACTGATTAATTGCCTTGTCTATAAAATATGAGGGAAACAGTATAAGTCAGCGTAACGGCCCATAATTGTTGTGGACAGGAAAAGTGTTCAAATCACCAGCTAAGCTCTGTTTTTATTCCAGCCCTCCATCCATTCTCTTAAACACCTGTCCAGCAAAGGCTCGACTTAAAGCAGATTAACCACCAGGACCTTAGAGTTCCAGGACTTAGACATGGCCATAACTGTAGACTCTCACATGTACAGTCATGGCCATTTTCCCAAAAGGTTGATTCGGTTCATCTGGACGTTTTCAGTGGGAGAAACGTTTCGTCACTCATCCAGATGACTCCTTCAGTCTCAGCTGACTGCAGGTTTCTGACCTTATAAACAGGACATTTCCACAGTGACTGAAACTAACGCACCGAACGAACAATGGGCACTGAAAACGTCCAGATGAAGAGAATCAACCTTTTGGGATTTACTTACCTGGATGATTGAGCGTGCATCAAGACATTAAGTAATCCACCCAAGAATCTGCTTAGATCAAGTGTTTGGTAGTTTTTTAAAATAATTTTATTTGATGTTAAAAAGAACATTTTATGCAAGCACATTTTCTGAAACAGAAGTATCTACTTTCCAATAAGTGTCAGACATGCAAGTCCACAATTCTCCAATTCTCACCGCGAATATGCAAAAACATTCTTTAAAACACGTCCTTGGACTGTGGGGGAAACTGGAGGACTGGCGAGATGTCACGCAGAGAGAGATTTTGATCACAGTCCATGTCCAATTAAAATCCATCTGAAAACTGGTTAAATGTGTCTCCCTCCTCTTTCTTCTTTCCTAATGCTTCAACTGTCTCTTTCCTAATTGCTCTTTCTATTTCTGTCTGTTCATCCCTCTACAGTGCGTGGAACCCCAGATGTCCACTGGGTGACAGGTCATTACATGACCGCGACTTTCCTAATGAGCCCATTAGTCGTTTCTGCCCTCTTCCTCAACATCCCCCAGTTCTTTTGCACCACTCGTTGAAACATTTCCAGTTCATCAAATCGTGTACTCTTTCTAACACCCCCGTCACCCCCTCGTTTCTCACCTCCCTGTACTTCAGCCATAACAAAGTGCACAGCTCCACCCAAAGGCCATGATGGCTGCTGTAGTTTGTAGTTACGTACTTTAACTAATGCGGATAACTTTATCCGCATTTACAGAAAAAATAGTTTGTTTAAAAGTAATCATTGATTTCTAATATTATCTAATAAGTACTTGATCCCCTATAACATAGCCAGGATTCAGGTTCCCACAGATTGGTGATTATAATCAGTTAATCAGTCACAAATACTCTTGATCTCAGTGCATAAAGCACATGGGTCCTCAGCCTCAGTGACTCCACCACTGCAAAATCAAAGGGCTGTCAGAGGACATCGGGGACAAGATTGTAGATCTGCACAAAAGTGAAATGGGCTGCAAGAAGCTTGGTGAAAGGGTGATAACTGTTGGTGTGATTATTTAGACATGGAAGAAATATAAAACGACCATCAGTTGCCCTTCGTCTGGAGCTTAATATCTCGCCTCACGACGTGAGGATGATCACGAGAAAGGTGCTGGATCATCCCAAAATGAACGGAAGGAGGAGCTTGTTACTGATCTGTCAGCTGTGAGCACAGTCACCAAAAATGCCATTAGTAACACTGCGCTGTAATAGAAATACAGTGTCTGCAAGATCAACACAGATGTGCAGACTTGTCTTACGTTTGCCAATGAAGCAGCAACCTAAAGACTTTAGAGAGTTTCTGCAAAGAGCAATGGGCCAAAATCCCTCCTGGTGACCAACTACAAGAAACACCTTACCACTGTGCTTGCCAACAAGGGTTTCTCCACCCAATACTAGGTCAGGCTTTGCTTTGGAATCAAATACTTATTTCCTCAATGACATACACATCGAGTTATTTGGTTTTTATGGATTTTCATTCTGTTGCTCTCCATTAAAACCAAACAAATGTAAAAAATTAGTACAAATTGGTAAACAATTCAGCTACCTGGTCATGAGTATAGCTGAACAGGCTGAACTGGTCTTCAGTTTTGACTGTAGTCGGTCAGACTACCAAGATGTTCTTAGACTTTCAATGCTGGTAAAAAACAACATGGGACATTTCTTGACATGTCTTTATCATCATAAGTTTGTGAAGTTTTGTCAGGTTTTTGCACATATGTTAAACGTTGGTTATTTAATTGGTGCAGAGGATACATGTAGAAGCACATCTGTACACATTTTAAGGCTATTCAAAGCAGCATTGAAAAAGTCATAGAATCTGAGAGGCCAGAACAAAGACCTGTCTGTAAGGCGGTCAGAATCAGGTCTATACGATGAAAGACTGATATTCAAAACAGGCCTGCAACTGTGCTCAACACAGACCCACTGACAATCTGTAGAGGTCAGCTTTTAATGGAAGATAACATCATCTATGAGGAGTATGGGACAACTGTAATAACTGGGAAACATCATCTCCATCATTAACCCTGTCAGACCTGAGGCATCATCAGTAATAACCATAAACCCAGGTTATCAGACTATGTTCTTTTTGGATTTGGACAATTGTTTTTCTCAAGTCTTGGCAATCAAGAAAAAAATCAGTTTACGGCTGCATCCACACGTACACGGGCATTTCTGAAAACGCAGCTTCTTCAATGCGTTTGGGCCTTTTGTCCACACATAAACGGCGTTTCGAATCACTGAAAAAAGAGATTTTTAAAAACTCCTGCCAGGGTGCAGATTTTCGAAAACTCCATCTTTGTGTTTACGTGTGTACAGAAAACAGAGATTTAGTCATGTGACGTCAAAGGGGTGCGCCTGTCTTGACGTCACGCTGTGCACCACGTTATTGCAGATGAATTTCTCCAATGGTGGACAGAGACAAAATACTGTTGCTGTCAATCTGACCAGTTTTTACACACAGTTACTGTCCCTCCATTTAGAAAAACAGAGGTCAGAGTGAACTTCAGACGTGGCTTCAGCACAGACACTCTCACAACCCAAATCCTGACGCCAACATTGGTTTTGGACGAGATCAGGTCGGTGGTCTTTCTTTACTCTTTCCCTCTCAGGCTTCCACAGTTCTGATTGGCCAACATTTCTACATGGTTAGGATTACATCGCCACCTGTTGCTTTAGCATGTTGACAGCGTTTGACTTAGTTTTTTGCATTTACATGTGAACAAAGATATTTTTTCAAACTGCATGTATGGACAGGATTTTTTTTTTTTTCCAAAAACATGGCACTCGTTAGGGTAAGGGCGAGATAGCACTCAGACCTCAGCATTAGAAGTCTCTCAGTACCGAGTAGTACATGACTTTTCTCTGGTGATAACTGCTCTGTAACAAAGGTACATGCTTTGCTCTGTAGGCCCCAAATAATCTCGTATGACGAGTCTCTATTCCCACTGCTGATTTCAGTTATGTATTCTTCTGTTGCTCTTTGGTTTTAATCAGTGGATTAGTGGAACGGTGCAATCCTGAATGGTGTTCTAGCACCTTAAATCTGACAGACAGGTTCTAATGCAAAACAGTAGCAAAAGAGTCAGTCTGTCATGTGCTGCATCCAGATGGTATCCCAGTGAGGGCACGGAGATACTGGATCCTTGCAGGGCAGTCATAGTGCATACGTAAATAAATCCAGTCCCAGCACTCATATCTAGCACTAAAGACTGATAGCTACTGCTGAGTGAACAGAAGAGGAGTAACGTGTTTTAAGTGGCAGATAATTAGAATACGTTTCAAACAGCTCAATAAATATCAGCAAACACAAAAAGGTAGGGCTGCTCAATTAATCGAATTTTAATCTCGATTACGATCTGGGCTTTCGACAATCATTAAAAATGACTGAGCCGATTATTAGCCCCTCCCTCGTGCTTTACTCTCGCGCTGCTCCGTGTGGCAAATGGGTTGGCAGTCAGACGTGGATCAAGTAGACACAGTGTGTAAACTTTGCTACGGTGTCGTAGCTGCACCACAGAGCAACACTGCAAAGTTCACTAAACATGGATGTTTACATTTTTCATTTATTTCTTATTTTGCAAACATTTGCACTGTTATCGGTATTTGCACACTATTTTATATTATTTTTTAAAGTCATTATTCAACACGTTGTTATTGTTAAATAAATATCGTCAAATAATCGAGATCTCAATGTCAGTGAAAATAATCATGATTATCATTTTTGCCATAATCGAGCTGCCCTACAAAAAGGTCTCAGTGTGTGAGAAAGATGAAACTATCACACCAATATTTAATTATGGAAGATATAGTATGTAGTGGAATTACAGCCATAACTATTACATTGTGGGGTCTTTACCTTGCTCTTAAGTTGTTATGATTTGGCGACATATAAATAAAACTGAATTGGAAACATAAATAAGAAAATATAAAACCTAAACCAAAATATCAAATATTTGAAAATGTTTTACTTTTCAGTTCATCAACTGGCAAAATTGAGGCAATAGGTTGCCAGTGTTTTAAGGTCCAGTGCAGCTGCTTTCAATAATCCGTCAAGTGTTGTGCCCCCCCCACAGCCAAATTCAGTATGTGTACACAGAGGTTACGAGAAGGTTTGATTTATTAGCATGTGTATTTATATTTTAAAGACAGTGTGAAAGCAGTTACATTTTAATATTAAAAACAAAATGTTCTGGTATAATGTCAAGACAATTTCTTAGCATCTCTTTTTATAAACACATGCGCAGTGCCCAGTCCTGGGCACGATTTTCTTTTGAGATTTTGTGTGTTGAATGCGCGCACACACACACACACACACACACACACACACACACACACACACACACACACACACACACACATGGCTAATACGTATGACACCATAACAAGTAATGCTTTTCACAAAACAGAAATCACACTTTGCACAACTCGACTCCCCCATCCAGGAGGCTAATGAGGGAGAGTTATATTATCGGTCTGAAGGTTGTGGAGACATTCTGGACTCCTACACATAGAAACGCACAGGATGTTTGTTGGCTAGTCTCACTGTGTGGTTGGAGTTGACTGTTGTATAACTATGTCTATGTATAACTGCAGTAGATACCAGGGCTGCCACCAGCTCCCACTGAAATTCTTTGGTCAGCCAAGCTGAATGGCTCATTAATATCAATGCAAGGAAAGGAAGAGGAAGTGCACTAAAAAGAAATGTCTTTGCATCAAGTTTCCTTCTCTCTAATGAGCTCTGGGTCTTGTGGAGGGGATGGAGGAGGACCCAACAAGAGTCCCGACAGGCCACTTAAACACAATGGGTACTTTGTGCATCAACTCTTCAAGTATTTCTGTTTTCATTTGTATCGGAAAGGTCAGTCACACAAGATGTCAGCTGCTGCTTTAGGGATGGTATCATCTATGAATCTTCTCTATGGTCTTTCTCTTTTTCTCCGGCGTGACAGCTTCATACTCGATATCCCTCCTCGGTCTAACGTTATCTCCAAACCCCTCTGATGCACTCATTTCCACTCTTGTCCATCCTGGTCTTCCTGTCTTTTTGTCATTGCCACCGACTCCATACATCAGAGCAGGTCCCACAATCATCCTGCCTATACTGGTCACCTCTCTCGTGCACCGTCCTCTGCCTTTAGCGGCTGACCCCAGGTTTTTAAACTCGTCCACCTTCACTGCCTCACCTATTTGCATCTTCACCGGCTCATCTGCTCCCCCTCTCGTTCAATTGCATGCATTCTGTCTCGCATCTACTTTCATTTCTCTTTTATCTGGTGCATAACTCAACCAGAACAGATGCCCGATGTACTTTCACCCCCACCCCTGTATCTTCCCTCAGCATCGTCTTGCTGTGTCCGACCTTCTCTATACTTCTCCATCAACACTCTCACAGTAAACATCACATCTGTAGTGCTTCTTCTCAGAACGACACCATGGTGCTGCTTGCTGATAGTCACCTTTCCTCTTAACCTCGCTTGAACTACTCTTTCCCATATCTTCATCGCACATCATCTTTATCCCTCTGTAGTTACTACAACTCTTCACATCAGCCTTGTTGATGAACGTCTCCTTTCTTCTGCCTCATATTCAGTTCACTGTACGTCTTTGCCACCTCTCTCTTTGCTGTACACGCAGCCTCCCAGTAGCTCTTCTCTACTTTAGGTCCCCGGCTATCACACCTTTCAATGCTAACCTCTTCCTTCCCTTCACTTTCCTGTACTTCTTCATTCCACCACCGAGTCTGCTTGTCTTCTCTTCTCTGTCCAAAGGATACATCAAACACCTTCTTGGCAGTTTCCATAAAAATTAAATAATTATGAAATACGTATTCTTTGTTTGGTTAATAGTCCCTCTCCACCAAAATAACAAAGTGCTTCCTGTTGGCTTTTAATAATAAAAACAGTGGCCTTCATCAGTAGATGTTAACAGAGCCTCGTGACTCATTCATTTGCAGAGATCATTACTTATCATTACCACCTGACCTTTTACCTTTCACCTTTCCTGAGAACCCCTGAGCTGTAGAGGTTGACAATCAGCCTGCATTACGCTGACGTCACTTATTTAGCCTGCGGGCTTTCAGCCCAGGAGTGATGAGATGAATATGACAGGGTCTGACCAGGCTGCTCGACTCTACAGACTCTATGTAACATTTGCAGCAGTTTAGGACATTACAGTGAAGAGGGAGCATCTGCACCGGATTATATTACCAACTGCTCATACACTGGAATATTTTAGCTGCATGAAGAAAGTGAAATGTCCTCAAATGCAGTCTCTGTAACAGTCAGGTATAGGTGTGCATGTGCATCTCACGACACACTCCATGAGCTGGCATATTATAAGCACGCTCTCTCTCTCCCTCTCGCTCACATACACACATTAACACATTTGCACATCTGTGGGCCGAGCGCACATTAAAGGTGCAACAGGGTCAAATAGTAATTTCCTTGATGGGGTCGTGTGGGCACACAGCAGATTTGTACAGTCAGTAACAGCCACTTGTGTCACAAAACTTCATGCAAACATCAGAGAGGAAGCTGACGCGTACACTACAGTAGCGGCGCATAGAAAACAGGTTTCAGTGCAGTCTGTGGGTCGAAGACAATTTTCAAATCATTTTTGTGTGAGATATAAGAAGCAAAATCGTGAGGACACTACTGTGAAAATCTTTAGCCAGCTCTCATTTCTTTAGTTTTTCATTAATTGAATCATTAATTTATTGAAACATGTCCAGATGTAAAAGCAAAAGCAGAGTTTGCACGATCCCAACAAGATTGGACATTAATATTTGGTAAGACCACCTTTATTCTTCAACATGATCTGAACGGCCTAGCTGAGCTTTCTTGCAATTTCTTTCACAAATCTTCAGGAAGAGTTCTGTCAGTCACCTCAAGGCGCTTTATATTGTAAGGTAGACCCTACAACAATACATACAGAGAAAAACCCAACAATCATATGACCCCCTATGGGCAGGCCTTTTGTTGCCGTTGGAAGGAAAAACTCCCTTTTAACAGGAAGAAACCTCCAGCAGAACCAGGCTCAGGGAGGGGCGGGGCCATCTGCTGTGAGAGAAGGAAGACAGGATAAAGAACAAACCCACTGAATTTCAGTTCTTATATAATTTGGATGACCTCAGCCTTTTCCCTGTTTCTCATCCTTTAGAATGACTTGCTGATGGACACCCTTCCTATGAGACCAACTGTGTCAGGTCCTATTTCTGAAGGATATCACTTTCACATACTGTTCATCTGCTGCAGAGAGTTTGTTTTTTGTTTAGGCCTGAAACATCTTTGGTTTTTATTGGTAGATTCAACTAAAGAAACAGCCTGACACTAACAAAGAGCCTAAAGATATCACTTAGAATCCGTTTTTGAGCTCTAACTAACTATGTGGCCACTGGTGTCAAATTAAAGCCAGTTCCATTTATTTTAATGAGTGCTAAACCTCCAAATATGTAAATATGATTACATCACATTTCCACCACTGTCCTGTCTCTTCCAAGGCTGGCTTGAAAACAATCCGGACTGCTGTGTGCCGCTGCTAAGGTCTAACAAAAATAATTACTCTTCCTTAAAGATCTGCTTTATTAAATAAAAGGGAAACCACACACTTGCACTGTCCAAGCCCATATATCTAATAAGCAACCGTTTCAACCATCAGCAGCTCCAGATAACGTTATGAGATGCTTCAGGCTCTGTCTAAAATCACTTGAGCAGATTTTAGAGACACTGACTGATCACATCATGCATTTGGCTCTAAGAAATTAATTAGAGTAGCATAGTTACTGCTGTGCTTCCCTTTTATTGCCACCATTCATTTACGGTGACGGGAATAAACGGGAAAAATAGACTCGAGCAAAAGTAAAACTTTCCGCTACATTCATAGAAACTACTGCAGTGCAGTTAGCATAAAACAGGCTTTTAAAGAATAACAGCTTGATATAAATTGTTACTGATGGGATGTCAAAATCATAAATATACCAGTCATTGAGAAATGCAGCTCAGAATACAGGTGAGGTTTTAAAAAGGAAGCTAAGAAACGTTTTTTCCTACCGTCCTACTTCAGATCTATCGATTCACTTATTTTTCTAAAACTACATACCAGTTATTATGTAACAGGCCACAATGTTTTAAATAAAACCATCTATGTTACTGTGTAAAAGTTCCTTTACTTTTAATCTCATCTGCTCGATTAGTCGAGTTCACTTAGCTTTGTTGAGTTAGCAGAGCAGCGCTGCCGAGACTTTAGCGCCTGTTTCAACAACGTCATTCCAGCCCAGCAGTGACAGGTGAGAGACCTCGCCTCTGGGTGCTGCCTTGAAGAGTTATGATTAAAACTAAGGCTGACAGTTTAATTTCCACAGCGCCCTCTTCTCACATCAGCAGTTAGAAGGACATGCACTCCCACAGCTTGGATGAGGTCAAACATGGTTCTGGCTGTTCTGAAGACAAATGTTGGATCAAGTGAAGACGGTGGATGAGAAATTTGCATGATCCAGTGTGTGTGCACCAACATTAGAGAACAGGCTGCTATTATCTTTAAATGTCAGCACATCTCAGAGAAATGATCTGGTTTCAGCAGTTCGTCCTTCCCAGCAGTACGCTCTGTGCTGAAGCAGCTCGACCTCGAAAAGGAAGAAGCACGTAAATGTGCAGCAACATCATGTGGTTACTGCCTGGTTTACTTTGGCACAGGAAATGAGGATCATTTAGTGGCTGGAAAAAACTAGAAAGTTTAAAAATCTATCAACACAACGTTTCAAAAATTGACCTTCCTTCATTTTAAACATGACAATAGCTGTAATTCCTCCCTGGCCTTTAAGGTCGGGTCCTTTCGCACCTCTGGACGTGCAAATCTGAGCACTCGGCCAGACTCTGCGTTCATGTCAAGGATTATTGAGAACGCTGCAATGGCAGTGTTTCACTCAGCAGCCGTTCTTCCTTCTCTTTGCCAACATGAAAGTAAGGTGGATGTGTCGCTGACGTATGAAAGGACATTGGAAATTTTCAAACGACAAGTGATTAGAGCAGGTTTCATGGAGCACTGAAGAGTGCAGCACTGCTGGTAGGAGATCAGCTAGATTTTAATCAAGTACAATTTTGGATTTTTAAATTGTGGGCTGCAAAACTCTGATCGCAGGTTGTAAACAGAACATTTTAATGACGCATTCTCATACTTCAGGCTGCTTCCCTTCTTTAACACAGCCACACTCTCTACTTTAAAGCTTTCCCCGCACGTGACTGAAAACTGTCTCAATGTCAAAAACGACTTTATTGTCGCACTAAAGGTTGAATCAGTTCTGATACATGAGAAGACTTTACACTTTAACATGTGGGCTAAAGGAGTCAGGGATCTAATCATGATCTCCTGAAAATCAGCTGCCCGTGGCTGAGGAGGAACAACACTGCATCATCCATAATACTGAGGAATTCTAACTGAGACTCTACAGAATAACCAGACTGGATTAACTGGATTGAACAATCCTCCTATGAATCCAAAAGGATGGATTCACAGTTTTATCATGAAGACTTCTGGTCCTCGTCAGTCAGTGATAATCCTGTGGATGTGGGGCTTAATGCAAACTAATAAGAATAAAGGAGAAGAAATCGATAGTGCCAAGGTTACTTAAGGCTGAACAACCAGCATGTGCAGTCTGAGTCACTTCTCTTATACTACAGCGTTCCCCCACTGTGCACCTGACAGCAGTGCCACTCGTGTTATCACTCGTGTCACTGCTTGTGTGGGTGTGGAAAGGATGATCTTATTACTACATCTTAAGTCAAAGAGGTGGTTCTTTGGTTCGGTCAACAAAGCGGACAAGCAGCTGACGTGCGACACCTGGGGAATTTTACCAGCAGGCAGCTGTCAGTCCTCAGGTATCATCTAAGGTCCTGCCAGGCTAAACCATGGCCATCCATCGAGACGCCGACTACTTAGTTTCATTTGAGAAAATTCAACTTTTAATTTAAAAAAAAAAGCCTTTTCTTTTCATTTCAGTCTCTGTAAAGCATTTATAATAATAAAGGTTAAAGTAGCATATATATGAAACATCATTTTTCTTACACATATGCGATGCGTGAGGAGGGGGACAGGACAAATGGACAGGAGAGCAGAGGGGGAGAGAAATGTGACAGGAGATGAGACAGCGTGCAGGTTACAGTTACTGAGGCTGAGAAGACATGAAGAGATGGAAATACGCTCAGGGAGCATCCGTTTAGGGGGAAAAGCTCTGCCAGATGAGGAATAACTGGATGAATGAATGGCAGCCAGCAAGCCACCAGGTAACACCCGGTGGACACACGATTTCTGATATGTTTAAAAGAAAGAGTGACGTCCATATACCGACTCCTGCTCTTGGGTTTAGATTTTATCTGCTGTTCATATTCAGGGAGAAAGAGAACCGTGGAAACAAGGATTTCCGATAGGACAGACCAGAAACACCTCGCCTGAACATCCCTAAATGACTCTCCTGATGTGAAGGAGTAGCAATGCGACCCCCCCCCCCCTAAACTACCCCACCTACCCTTGAGATGAAGCTCATTTCCACTGCTTGTATCTGCAGAATTATTAGTCCCACTATGAACATGCATTTTTTTCACCCATCCATTCGCTTCTCCTTTTCAGCTATCCTAGCTGTCATAGGGCCAGTCCGTTGCAGGGCCAACACACAGGGACAGACAACCATTCGCACATTCACACCTAGTGGCAATTTGGATTATCCAATTAACCTATCCCCACAAGCTGCATGTCTTTGGACGGTGGGAGGAAGCCGGAGTACCCGGAGGGAACCCACGCAAACACGGGGAGAACATGCAAACTCCACACAGAAAGACCCCGGCCTGATGATGGAATTGAACTCAGGACCTTCTTGCTGTGCGGCAGCAGTGCTAACCACCGTGCTGCCCTTTTTTTTAAAATACATATTTCACAGCAAATGATTTCTGATCCTTGTCTCACAAGCTGCTCTTCTGGCACAGACCTTGGTCTTCAGTTAACAGGTCGGGGTTTTGTGCAGGCCAGTCAGTAAGACTCACTTTGGTCTTCTGGAGGTAGTTCTTCATCAGGAGTGACGGATGTTTTGGGTCAGAGAATAAAGCAACGACCCAGACTTATCAGAAGTCTCTACGTTTTCTGTTATATTTGGACATTTAATTAAATAGTCAGAGGCCAAAACCTCAGCATTTGTCATATTCAGATAAAATTTTAAAACGCATGTATTTTATTCGAGTTATGGTGCAGTTATATATCTTTATCCCAAGAAAGAGAAGCTTTGGCTGTGAGATCGGTGACTTGGCTGATCTGCAGCTATAGGCGGAGGCAGCTTTGTAACCAGCATGGAAGCTGTGACTCATACAGTACTGCAAGCTCAACAAGCCGGTCAGGAGGGGCAACCCCCCTGTGTCCGGCCACACACACACTTGCACACAGACAGGCTTAGAAAGCTTGGGTTTTGTACAGCCTCTCTATGAAATTAGGTTTCCATTATCTCCATTGTGATTACTAACGTTCCACTGAGACAGCAGCACAGTCACAGTGACGTCAAAGGAAGTCCTTGATGGAGAAGCAGCATTAAGTCACCTGGTAAGGAGTTCAACAAGTGTTTGTGTGTGTGTGTGTGTGTGTGTGTGTGTGGTGTGTGTGTGGGTGGTGTGTTGTGTGTGTGAGAGAGAGAGAGGCACTGATGGGAAGGGTGATGCTAAATTATGTTTAGTGAGAACATTTTACAGGAGGGAATGAAAATTATATTGACGTGAAAATGTGTCATCACCCCAGCAATTACAGTTTTGATCAAATCCAGACAATCACTATAAGTCGATGCAACATCCTGTGAAGACACACAACTGTACATGTGGTGGAAAACGAGAGAAAAGGAAGAGTACTCACTGCAGAGAGCGATGATGTGGCTGCTGTCTTCGTGGACAAACTTCTTAGTCACTGCTTCCTCCATAATCTGCTTCACCTGCACACAGAAGAGCCGGAGTGACTCTGTGCTAAGAGTCATTGTCTTTAACCTTAACCTTAGAGATGGTAGCTGCATCCAGTCTCACAGTCAAGCTAATCTGCATCAGTTTTACATAAAAGCTACTGTCACAGGAACTGAACACACACACAATGTTTTTCTATGGAACGTAAATTACCCCATTACCAGATATCTATCTATCGATCGATTGATCGATCGAGAGAGAGAAAGAACAACATCGGAGATCTTTGTCCAGAAGAGTCCCAGGAACAGCTAGGATACTGAGCAGGACCGTCAAGCTCCCAGGCCTCTGGTAGAGGACCCGAGTTTGAAGGATAGGCCACCCACAGGGGCGAGAGGGGAATTTTTTTTGAAAATATATATAAATAAGAGTGACGCAGTCTCCCCTTCAAATTGTGACATGTAGGAATAACAGCTCTGACGATCTCACCCAAACATCCGCACTGCTGACTTCCAATTAATATCTTGGCATCCTGGAAACATTCAAATGAGTCTTTCTGCTGCTATCTGTTGTGTCTCTGGGGAGGAGAGCGAGTTCAGCAACACTGACTCAATCTGCCGTTCGCTTGTCCAAGTTCGCTCTCTCCAAAAAATTAATTGCAGTCGGTAATTAATCCAGGACGTGTCTGGCACCTCCGCCTGGTTTGGGTCTAATTGATAAACAGAATGGATTTAATTGCTTGTGTGGTTGTGTTATAATGAAGCTCTTACTACAATATCGTTCTTTCGCTCATAACCTTTTCCCTGTATTGTGGAGGAGTGGGAGGTTGTTAAGATTTTAGTAAGGGAGGGGCTAAATAGCTCGATTTGGAGAGCCAAAAAAACAAACAGCTGCTATAGACTTGTTGTTCCTGAAAAGAAGAATATGAGGAAGAACCTTCAGTTTAAAACAGCTCCAAACTTTCCTTTTTGCTAAAGCGTATAGTTAGGGCTGGATCAGGTGACCCCTGCTAGTTACACTGCATTAGTTGTAGGCTGCTGGGGGATTCCCATGATGCACTGGGTGTTTCTTCTTCACTCACTATGTGTTAACAGACCTCTCTGCATTGAATCATATCTGTTATTCACCTCTGTCTCTCTTCCACAGCATGTCTTTATCCTGTCTTCCTTCTCTCACCCCAACCAATCACAGCAGATGGCCCCGCCCCTCCCTGAGCCTGGTTCTGCTGGAGGTTTCTTCCTGTTAAAAGGGAGTTTTTCCTTCCCACTGTCGCCAAAGTGCTGCTCATAGGGGTCATATGATTGTTGGGTTTTTCTCTGTGTGTAATATTCTAGGATCTACTGTACAATATGAAGCACCTTGAGGCGACTGTTGTTGTGTGATTGTGATTTGGTGCTGTATAAATGACATGGAAATGAGCTGAACAGTCGACAGGTTACACTGGTCACAAAGAGCTTATACGAGGCTGCACTGAAAACCTGCAAATACAAATAGTCACAAAGAGGTGTTGAGCCTGTGAAAAATTATTTTCTGCATCAGGGTTAAATTTGTACTTGTTAAATAAAACTTCAGTGTGGTAAAAATACATTTTATTAACTGCTGGAAGGCGAAGCAAACAGCAGTTTCTACTAGTAGTCTTATAGTATTCTAGTAGTACTGCTGGGCTCTGGGGTCATTCCCTTAAAGGAAAGGAAAGAAGCAATTTTTCATAAAAATCAAACTTCCTAATGACGGAGCCTGTTATGTTACCAGATGGACACATGCCAGTAGCCCACAGATCCAGTCAAACTGGCTCTTTACCATTCCTGTCTCAGCGTAACAGTCAGTCATAGATGCCACAAGGAAAAACAAGGAAATGTCGTGGCATTTGAAGGTCAGAGTGGCAAACACTGAGTCATCTGTTAACACATATTCTAAATATTATATTTCTGCGATTACAGCGATACCTTTAATGAAAACAAAATGCTATTTTCAGTCTACCACCAAATACCGCTCAGTTATAAAGGCTTCACTATTACCTGCTCCTGTATTTGGCAGGTACATTTCCAGTCAGTATGCTAAAAGATCCATGACTCAGAAGCTTGAATTAACAGAACATGTACACAGAGACAGGAGCAGACCCCATGAGTCAGGTTAGGGGAACCTTCTCCTTCTCATCCAGTTTTATAGATGTGCAAGTAGATCCATATATTCATGCAGAGAGCAGCTCCACCCACACCAGCAGCTCCACAGAGCGGGATCGATACCTTCACCTGGTGGGACTATGAAACTAACAAGTTTAATTAGTTCTAGTTGTCAGTGATTACACAGACTTGCAGTGAGCTCTAGTAGCTTTAATTCCAGCAGATAACGTAACATCACATTTGCAATAAACATGGTTAAAAATCCAAATTCATAGTGAATGTTTCTTAAAAACACACAGATGTTAATAACTGCTCAGATCGGCCCACCTGTTAACGAGGAGGCGTATATACACTGCAGGCCAAACTCACATGACTGGAGCACGTTAGAAGCTCGTTTTGTTGGCACAAAGGTCACATGACCTCAGAGATACCTGCATTTATTGGCTTTAGCTTAAAGATGACGTTCCTGCATTAATAAGCATGCACTTCCAGGGACAACGTTGAAGACAAACTCACTGTGTTTGGGGTTTTGTGTTGTTAATGGCTGAGCAGAGCTGGGTGATTCTGACACACTTCTACGAATCCTGAAGCTAATGCTTTCTGGGAGGAATGGAGAAAGGAGCTCATTAGCCCCCCCTCTGTTACATAAGGAGACGTTTAATTTTCCCTTTATCTCATGTTCGTGACTAAACAAACAACCGAACACCAACAGTTTGTTTGTGCTCACCACCAAGAACCATGCTCCTGATGCAAATGTGCTCCACACAGTGGAAAATACAGTAAGTGACGGGACTGTGCAGACAGTTTGCTAATTCAGGCTGTTTATCGTTCACCCAGGGTGGTACTGAGTTTATGATTAAGGGAAGAGTAATCAGGGCTTGTTCACTTCCTGAGGTGAGTCAGTTTATCGGAGCACCAGCCTCTTTGGTTTGTGATAAATAACAATATTAAAGCATTTTTGTGCCACCTTTAAACGTGCTTCACTATTTTAAATGACCGTAAGGTGACAGCCGAGAATTTCACATTAATTTGTCACATTTTCAGCTCATCACTTTGTAATTAGCGTGAAGCACGGCGCTCTTCTCTGAAAGGTAAACAACAGCGGCACGGGTGCGCGCTTTTAGATACGAGTCTGGCTCATTAACGGCGGCACAGGTGTTTCCACTTCCTGCTGATTAGACCCGTGTCTAAGAGTGGAACACGGGCAGCGCTGTGACGGGAATTACTCTCGACTTTAACACAAATAATTAGGTTGAATGGATGCTGAAGCCCGAGCAGCTCAGTCGCCATTGTTAGTTTTTATCAATTACAAGTTTGTGCTACTGTGAAAAATACCTCCGACCCAGGTGGGATCTTTGCTGCCCCAACAGGTGGAGGAGGCAATGACAGCCTGTCTCTATTAGGTCACTTGTGTGTTTGATAAAGGTGCACCATGTGTGACTTTTAAAACAGCGCACTGCAAAAGTTAGGATGTTGTTAACTGCTCGCTCGTTTGTCAGCTCTCTCCGCTCGTCCCGTCTCCGTATCAGGTGGGAATTTAGAGGAAGCGCCTTGCTTTGAGATAATGCAGAAATTACAATGTTGTCCAAAATAAGTGTGATTATGATTTTTGCAATAATCTCAGAGCCTCACGTGTGTTTCTTAGATTCGTTTCACAGTTGGAAAACCAGCCACACTGACTTTATCTAATCCTGGGTGGATGTTCAATTTGATGGCTTATAAAAACTGTAATAAATGACTGTTTATGTGTTTGTTTGTTTTTAAGACTTTTGGTTTCAAAACTGAGCGTCCATGTTGTTGAAGAAGCCTCTAACTCAGGGGTGGGGGGGCTCCAGGCCTCAGGGCCCGGTGTCCTGCAGGTTTTAGATGTGTCCTTGATCCAACAAGTTCTCCAGAGGCCTGATAACGAACTAATCATTTGATTCATGTGTGCTGACCCAGGGTGAGATCCCCACCCCTGCTCTAACTACTAAATACTTCTTTGGATCATTAATTAGGTGACTTCAGACTGACTTCAGAGCATGTTGATCCTTTTTCTGAGCAAGAATCCTGACATTCCTTCACTGTCCAAATGTGTTTAACTTTTTTTTGGCAGCAATAAACATGACAGTTTACTTATTTTAATTTAAGACATGTTTTATTTTAATTAAGTTTAAAACTTTTTTATTTAATGTAAAATTATATTTTGTTTTAATTTACTTTCAAATTCTTCAGTTGCTGAATGGGCTGCATAGTTTTCATAAATTGCATAGTTCAGAATAGCTATAATTGTACCAGATGGTTGCATTCAGTTAAGTTGGACTAGACTGTAATACAAACCGTTCAGTTTGTCAACAATAAAATACTGAAATGAGAGAAAGACTGAGTGTGAGACTTTGATATTAGATAAAATGAATATTGATAAAGTTTACCTTTATGTACAGAATCTGAATATCGCAAAATATTTTAAATCAATAATATTATGCGAAGAGATAATATCGTATCGTGCGTTAAGTATTGTGATAATATCGTATCGTGGGATGTATGGTGATTCCCACCTCTAGTATTTTGTAATGCTAGAATATTTCTTCAGAGAAGAAACTATTTAATGCTGTTACACAGCAGCATCCAAGGCTACCCAGTGTAGTACGTAAAGGAAATGAAAGCCAACTTCCAACACTACGGTCACAGTATTGATGTTGGTCATGTGACAGTTTCCTGATCTTGAAGATGATTTTCCATTTTCTGTGAGCAGCTGGGGAACTAATGAAGAGCTTTTACAACTATGCCAATTATGTTGAGTGGTGTGTGGTTTGTGTGTGTGTGTGTGTGTGTGTGTGTGTGTGTGTGTGTGTGTGTGTGTGTGTGTGTGGTGTGTGTGTGTGTGTGTGTGTGTGTGTGTGCGCGCGCGCACACATGCATTTCACCCGGCTCTCTGCTTCTTCTAAAGAGAGCCTTTATTTCTATCACAGAGCAAACGCGACGGCCAACATGTGGAGAGCTGTTACACTGACACGTGTAAACACTACAGTATTTAATCACTCAAATCAGCATGCATGGCTACAGTTACATGAGGGTAACAGTTCAGTACAGCTACATGCACTTGCACTGTACCTGAGCTGAATCGAGTATGAAACACTCGATTCAGCTCAGGTTTGAGTGAAGTATCTTTTACTGCAGCAGGAAAACAGAAAAACCCAGGATACTATATTTTAAGCACACAGAGCCTCTTTCATATACTTTGATTTGTTATCTGACTAGTTAAGAAACTGCTAGAAAAGCTCTGTGTTTAGGGGGAAATTAATTTCCTCCAAAAATCTTCTATGTTGGTGGAAACAGAGAAAAGTATTGATCTACAGGACGACTAAGCTGCTTCTGGAACCACCAGAAAACTACGACAGATTTTAGAAAAGGAGAAGGATGCTTAAGGAAACAGGTGACTAGAGAAAGGCACTTTTTGACTCGGTGTAAGAGACCACCTGACAGGGCCGCCTCACTGCTGAGATATTAATCGCCAACTGATGCAATTTAACTTCTTTGGGAGCTGCACAGGCTTTCAGTTGCCAAGCAATAGTGAGCGAACAGAGTGCCGCTTAAAGAGACAGAGAGCTTTAACGCAGGAGCCAGTCAGCCCCGTTCTAACCAGGCTCTCTCAACACAGCTGAATTTGCCATGCTTTAAAACATCCTGAGACAGTGACGGGCGTGCCATGGATGAACTCTGGGATAATCGTGTATACCAAAGATATACAGAACATGAAGAGTTAGAGCAGTTAGAGCATATGGCAAAAACAGATAACTGATCCTTTCTTAAGCAACAGCATCTCCTTCACGTGAGGGCACATCAATCCTAGTCTAAAGTTAAAAGATCTGCATTTAATTGACAGAAAACGGGAACTGGTGTGTATGAAAAAAAGAAACTGACAATAACCCCTGTGTTTGAGAAGCACTAAGCTGAAGAAGCAGATGGTCCAATATTACATGTTGAACAGATCTCAGAAACAGGACCACCTCATCACATGTAGAGAGGATTTTAATACAACTTAAATTATTTCAAAATTCAAATACAAAGACACTCCACCGAGACACCGAGGCGTTGTTTAAATGTTAACAGCCAGCATGCATTAACAATTGATGCTACTGCAGCACAAGACAGTGACCGGAGGTGTATTTGAAGATGCAGCTCGGCGTATCAACACACACCTGTCAGTGGCTCAGTCACCCAAGACTGCAACAGTCTTTTCCTTTTCCCACGTAATCTGTGTTTAGTAGACGCAGACCCCACCACCTGCAGTCATCCTGAGAACTGGAGCTATTTTGAGCCTGAGGCGATGCTATGACTCAATTATTTAAGACTCAAACCTGTAGGTGACTCTGGAATAGCTGGAGGAGAACACAAGTGTTTAGCCTAGATATTCAAAATTAGTCTTGCACCTCAGACTGCACAGGAGCTATTTTAACCATTTCCCAGTATGTATGACAGGCAGGAGAAACACCCTTCAACCACGTAATTAATACTGATGTTTTACAGTTTGTCCACCAGAGGGCACTCTGCAACCTCCCTTTGCTGGCAACACAAAGACAGAGAGTAAAGTATTCAATGACTTCTAACAATAAAAAAGGATATTTTTAAACTGCACTCATATATACAACACATTACAACTGTTAGGAAAATCTGTTTATTATCGTGGGTCTGAAAAAAATGAACCAACATATCACGTTTTAAAATCACTAAATATTAATATTGGCCTTATAAATCCTGTCAATCAATCTATAATAATGATAAAACTGCGTATGTTCACGTTTAATGTTACTTGTTTGAAATACAGGTTTATTAGCCCAGAATTCTGCATCCTGACTGGACATGAAGAGAAAAAGTAACACACTGTTAAGTGGTCAACACAGAATGAAAGAAACAACTACAGGAATAATGATCATATTTAGGTCTCACTGCTAGTTCTGTTGATTCAAATGTAATGTGCATGCTGTCAGCAGGCCATCAGCATTTAGCATCTTTAGTCAGTTGTAAAAGGAAGATGAAAAGTGTGGTGAGGTTTGCACAATGGCTCCAAATGTCCAACTCAGCTGCAGCTTTTATTCCCTTAAAGTAAAAGTGTTTCCATTTTCTGCTTTCGTCTTCTTTTAGATGCAGCAGTGATATCAATCCACTAAACCACAATCTTCAGTCAATGTATCTGAATACTGGCGCAAACATGACAACTAAACTATATCAAGTAATTCGCTGCCTAAAGCGAAGCAGTGACGGAGAACTAATGAGGTACTGTTTGATGAACGGGATACTTTAACTCACAGCACAGAGAGCACTGATTAGGTAATCCCCCCACCTCTTCGCTCTATCAGATTTTTGGCCTGTTATTTTTAGCCTGACCTTTCTTCTCCATTATAATGGCAGGAGCTTCATGCTCAGACTGAGGTACAAGCAGTGAGCCACACCTCGCCACATCCAGCCTCCTAAGAGGCTGCTTTTGGTTTTTACTGACATTTCATCTGCAGGGAAATATCTCCAGTTGTAGCTTTCAGCATGAGGATCACAACGAGAGTGGGTAGAAAGGTTAAAGGGGTAATGATTTATTCCTCACTGGGGAGATGTGAGACATTCATCATCAGGAAGAGAAAAAGCCTGTAGCACAGCGTGCACCGTGGATGTTAGTGCTGCTGGTAGATGCCGCGGCTTATCACTTAAAACATGAGGTTTCTAATGCAATCCTCCTGGAGGGCTCGCTTATGATTGGATGCAAATTACGTACATCATCATGTCGATACAAATAGTTTGGAAAATAAGGGGTTCCTCCTCCCCACTTCTGCCAAATGTTTGATGATCGTTAGCTGTCAGATCATTAGGCAAAATACTTGATATCATTTAAACATGTAATTACCCCAGATTGGGCTTTCACATACAGCCACGCCACATTTTAAAAAGCCTTCATGTGTACTCGAAAGTGGAATTACTGTGGACAAAATCAGACATGCTAACATATTTGAAATATCCAGCTTTGTAACGTAACAGTAATAAACACGAAGCAAAGAAAACAGGCATTTTATCACTGACGGAGTGCAGGTGGATGAGGACTGATGGTGCATTTATTGAACTGTTTGGCAACTTGAACTTGTGACGCTGACAGCTGAGCCCCACACAGCACGAACACGGTCCCCTTCCACCCCAAACACCCCCCTCTCTGTGGGCATTTTTGAGTGCAATAAAGTAATAGAGTACTGATGTGCAGCTCGGCAGGCCGTCACGTGTGAGCGCCTACCTCTCGTTTGACGTTCCATAGTAATTTCTCCTTGTATTCTTCCTCCGTGCAGCCCTCCATGTCTGCGGTGTTCTTCACGACGCGTCTGTATGTCCCCGTCACGCTCCGTGCGCTCCGCTCGGCCTTTCCGAAGCGCTCTCCTTTTATTTCTTGGTTCCTTCTTCCTTGGTTCAGCAGGACTCTGACGCAGCCGAGCAGCTTGACGGCGACGTCAGAGGATCCGCCTTCCTCGCGTTACTGATCAATGGAAGCGCAAGAAAGGAGGAAAACAATCACTGGAGCCCACAGCATCCAGCCCCTCCTCAACCTGCCGCCTGCAGCCACTCAGCATCCAACACACCAACCTGTAGAGCCTCGAGTTATTTATAGCATATTCTGTGGAAACGTGTGAAAATGCTGCTCCGGCTCAGTCGATGTTTGCAGCTTGTAAATCCCCCCACTTTATGTTTGTCTGGAGCAAACGCCTCCTCACAGCTTTCCACCGGGACTCCGGTGCCGTGAACGTGGAGTGAGATCGTTAGGTGCAGTATTCCTTCTGTCTTTATCCACACGCTTATAGGCACAGGAGGGGGTAGCATCTGATTACAGCACATGTGGACAGCGCAGTCGCCTCTGATGCCAGGTCGGCCTGATGCAAAATGAATGACGTCACGGTAACGTGACGCACAGTAATCTCTAGTGGAGACCCCGTCATGAAACTTTGTGTTTGTGCCTCCGTGTGGACTGAGTGTGCACCTGCAGCACGACTTATGTCGTTTCACGTGAATGTGACAGTAAAGTCAACTCGACATGCAGCAAATGCTTGCTGCGTGTAAGTGACGTTAGAGGATGTCAGAGGTGCTTTTTACAGCACGGACTGCATCTCTGCAACGGACTCGGGGATTGCTTCAGAAGTGCCTTTAAATCTTTTCCACGTCGTGTTGACTCTTATTCTGGCTCAGCTGGTTTCTGCTCTGAGAGCTGCCTGAACTACACGCGTGGGAGTGTGCGCCTTCACAAATAAGCCGCCATTAGTAACGACCTTGGCTCGCTCTTTTGTCCGTGGCGTGTAACAGGTGGCAGGATGGGCCTGCCGCTCATGTCAGGGTCAAAGCTTCCTGTCTGCTCCTGCTAGCATAAGTACTAGCACGAAAGAGAAGCCACGTATGTGGAGCTGATCTCTTCCCAAAGTCATCATCAATATTGTTACACCAGCACTAACGGAAAGATGACTCTTCATTATGTCCAGATTGGGGAATTCATTACTAGCACTAACGCAGCTTCAGCAAACATCGCAGCCTCTGCCTAACAGAGCTGCGCTGTGTCACCGAATGCAAACCGACAGCTGCCATTGTCCGAGCAGTGCAACTTCGAGAAAAGAAAACGTGTTTGCTTCTTTTCACAACATACTGACACGCTGCAGCTCCTGCGCGCATCATGGCGTGCACAGTTTCATCATTTCAAAACTCCCAGAAACAACAACTTCCATTGATTTGACCCACAATGAATAAATGTGGACCCGGAACAGCCTCGACGGACAGTAACACACGGTACAGATGAGGATTAGGGCCACTGGGAACTAATAAATGGGGGGTTGGATTCCGTTTTGTTTTTTTCAGAATTGTGACTTTTTTCCCTCAAAACAGCCCCCCCCCCCCTCTTTGTGTCCCCCCCTAGCCCCAATCCTCTTTCATGAGATACACGCTTTAGAATGAAAATGATTAATTTGTCTTGGAGATTTTTCTCTAAGTAGGAGAAAAATTGTTTTAGTGCTTATCACCCCCCCCCAAAATTTTTTTTTTTTTTAAATTTCTCTAAAATTTCCTGAACAAGCACAGTTCAGCACGTCGATGAATGCAGATGAGATTGGAACATTCTGGGAATGTACCAATGCAGAGCCTTTCCTTGGAGCGGGCTAGTTTGTTGAACCCGTTGAGATCAAGAATCATCCTGAAATTGTGCAACAGGTAAAATTGGACCTTTCCATCCTGGAGCAGCTGTCATGCGTGGATCCAGATCCCTGCCAGTGTGAAGTGGAACAACTTTTTCCTCTACGGTGAGCTTATCTGTTTACATTTTGAACTCCTTCATCAATGCCTGTTTGACTGCTGTCATCATAATCAGCGCTTCCTTATAAGAGAACTGAGTATAATTTTATATCAGCTGCCAAATGCCCCGTCCCACCTGAGTTCCATGGTGACCTCAGACCTGGTGATGTAATGGTTGTGGACCTCTATCCGTGTCCTATCAAAGTCAGAATCATTGACTCTGGCCCTGCACGTCCCATGTTTGCAGTGATTCCTGGTGTCTGTGTGCACATGGTTTGGTTCAGGGCACCAATTCAATTCAGTTTTATTTACATAGCACCAAATCACAACAACATTTGCCTCAAGGTGTTTTAGATTGTAAGATAAAGACTCAACAATAATACAGTGAAAACCCCAACAATCATATGAACCCCTATGAGCAAGCACTTTGGCGACAGTGGGAAGGAAAAAAATCCCTTTTAACAGTTAAGTTAAAAGGCAGTTTTTATGAAAATCTTGAAAGTAGAGATAGTGTCTGTCTCCTGAATCCAAACTGGAAGTTGGTTCCACAGAAGAGGGGCCTGAAAACTGAAGGCTCTTCCTCCCATTCTACTTTTAAATACTCTAGGAACAACAAGTAGGCCTGCAGAGCGAGAGCGAAGTGCTCTAATAGGGTGATATGGTATTATATGGTCATTAAGATAAGATGGGGCCTGATTATTTAAGACCTTGTATGTGTGCTCTCACTGAAGCATTCTGTAACAATACTCATCTTGTTGCATACAGCCTCTATGTTGGTCTTCCATTTCAGCAAATTGTCAGAGTGGGCGCCCAGGTACTCCTCCATCACAGCAGCCGATGATTCCCGCCAGATGTTTCTGCAAAATCCTCAGCGGGTGCTCCTGTCACTAACACATCCATCCAGTTGTATTTGTGAGTATTTGTGTGGGTGACATGACCTGAAGTCGTGCTGAAAGTCTTAGTTGATGGTGAACAGAAACAGAGATCACAGTCGCCTTGTACGGGTACGTTTCAAGACATGTTTTCACCTGTGGTCTGAGGTGGGCCACGACCTGGTGATGTAATGGTTGTGGACCTCTATCAGTGTCTCCAGTACCTTCATCACATGTGATTGAGGGCAACTGACAACCTGTTAAACTTTGATGGCGGTGCCTTCTTTGATGCAGGAACTAGACAGTATCTCAGTTTCCTGTAGCACAGTCAGGTTTGATCAGTCTATATTCAATTCAATTTTATTTATATAGCGCCAAATCACAACAAAAGTCGCCTCAAGGCGCTTCATGTGTGTGCACACTCGCCCTCTTGTGGCCAAAGAGGGTATAACACATTTCCAGTGAACAGCTTTGTTCCATCATCCATTTAAGACTAAATGAAATTTTACATCCAGTTCTGTTTCACAAAGAAACTGTATATTTGGTTGGGACAGGCCAAGGGTTCAGCATTAGTGAGCATTATGCCCGCTATAATTTAATAATGACACCTGACTTGAACCCACAGGATGATGAGTGGATCCGTCTGTGTCACTGAAAGTGGGAACAAGCTCCAAGGCAGAGGACACAAGGTAAGTGTTGCAGTGAGTACTGTGATCCTGCAAAGGTACCAACACATTTGCTCTTTCAGCATTTATGCATTGGTGCTTTGGGTGAATAATAAAGAGCCGCAGTCATGCTGTAGCAGCCGTTCCTCCATCTGTGTCCGTTGCTTCAGGTGTTTCAATGCCAGCAGCTCAGAGTCACCATGGTTGACTTAGAATACGTGTTTGCACAATTTCCCTTTACACAAACACTTTGTATTGTACTCCATTACAAATGAATCAATATTAAACCTGTAAAAATCTTCAAAATACATTTTTCCCCTCCCAAAACATCCATGCTCCTGCTACGGTTTGGAAACCCTTGGTGGGATGTGGTGCTGCTGTAGAGCTCAACCTTCATCTCTGCAGCTACAGCAACAGAAGGATTGGCTGTTTAAGTGCTGCCCATTTACATACATGTAGGTAAATGCTGTCTGTGAGCCACTCTGTGAACATCATCACAACTCCAGCTCCAAGTTTTGCGAGTATCAACCTTCTTCATGCTTCAGTCCTCGAGGGCCGGCATCCTGAAACTTGTCCATGTGTCCCTGCTGCGACACACCTGACTAACACAAGTCGGTCATTAGCAAGACTGTAGCATCTGACTGCATGCTGGGTCAGGAAAGCTCTCACCCCACTCAAGTAAATTAAAGTGAAGTGTTTGGAAAAATGTAAAAGTACTTTTATTGCACCGTGTTCATTCAGTCATGAGCTGCTGTAACACGAATCAAGTGACCGAGCTGCCGCCTCAGCATGTAGTCAGGTTCTATAGAGTCTTGCTGATGTCATTCAGGTGCGTTTCAGCAGGGACACGAGGAAAAGTTTCAGGACGCCGGCCCTCGAGGACTGGAGTTTGACACCTGTGCTTTAGAGCATCTCCCTGCTTCCCTTTTCCTTTATCCCGACGACAAAATCAACTCTCAGTAATGGAGAATCACCTTGTTGCTAGGTTCCTGTTTTTAAATGCTTGAATGACAAACAAAAACCCCAACAGTCCTCTGAAAATGGTCGAAGTTGTCTGAAGACTGAAAGCTGAGGCGTTAGAATAGCTCAGCATCAGCTGGTCTCCGAGTCGACTGCGTTTGAATCCTCTGACAGCTGAGCTCAAACCACAATAACACCTGCCTCCCACAAACAAAGACAAACAAATACAGAACAACACTAACTTTTATCTTAGAGGCTTTATGAAAAACTCCATTAAAACATCTTCGAGGCAAAGCATTTCCAGTAAACCTCCAACAGATTCGTCACCGGCAAACAACAACCTGGAAATGTGTCTGTGAAAAATACAGTCAATAAATGTCAAACGTGCTTTGCTGCTACGTGTGCTATGATGGTTCTAATAAACAGTGCATGGTAGTGGTTTTCTTTGTTGCACTTCAAAATGTAAATTTGATTAGAAAAGAAAAAGCTGCAGGTATTCGGTGTTTAACGCTGCTCCGGATCCTGATGATGTGTAAAGTAAGAATGAGCAGAGAACATCTACAGTCAGGTGAGGTTTCACTGAGGCCATCACTTGCACCTCTGAGACGGCAGAAAGTAATAAAAGAAAAACATATGAGCATCAATCGGACTTTAAGTTCATCATCATCAAAAAAAAAAGCTGCAGTCTGTCCAGCGGTCCTAGTGTCCCAGCTGCCTGTCGTCGTATGTGCTGTACCTCTTGACGTGGATTCTACGGACACGCTCGCGCAGTTCTGGACCTCCAGGCCCCTCCTCCTCCTCGCTGTGAGAGCCACAGTTGTTGTATCTCCGACGCGTGGCCTCGAGCAGGGAGTTGTCGGGCAGCGGCATTGTCTCGTAAAGCAAGGTGTTCAGAGTCTCCTCGTAGATTCGCGCTTCAGGGAATTCCACCTGAGAAGGAGTGATTGCAAGGAAACGTTGAAATCCCACCACCCAGCTTAGTCACATCACCTGGAGCGTCACAGCAGGTAAAGCAATCCACCTTTGCTGCCACTCACACCATACAAACTGTGCTTTAATGTTTTCTTACTTCCTTTTAGTTCACAAACTCAACGACCTGTATGTGTGTAAAAAAGCAACAAAGTGCACAAAGCTGCTATCAAACAAGAAGAGCTGGCAAACACAGCGCAGTCATCAGCATGCCGGCAGCAGAGCCTTCAGTCCAGCGTCCATGATGAAGGGTCAGAGGTTATGCCTGTGACCCAGAAACTATGCTGAGCACAATAAGAATCTAACTGGAGGAACTCTGTACCCCGAAGAAAACCCACAAAACAAAGAGCAACACGGGAGATTCCCACCAGCTGCTCCGCCTCACCTTGGTCTGCTTCTTCTCAGTGGCGTAGACGATGGAGGTGCAGCAAACCTCAGCCAGCTTGCGACCCTGACCATAGAAGGACCAGCAGCAGATCTCGTCCCCGATGACGTCTTTGATGAAGAGGATGCGGCCGTTGAAGCTGAGAGACAGCCGGTCAAACAGCTCGATGTTCTTCAGCAGGTGGTCGTCAGAGTTGCTGTTGAGATAAAGGCGGAGTGATGTAGAGCAGAGGTCCACGAGCTCATTACAGTTTATCAGCTTCAAAACAACCAACAGTCTCCCCTCACAGAGTACTTTGAAAGGAAGGAAAACAATTGTTCTTGCATTACGAGAGCCAATAAGATCTTTGGAGGAACCTTTGTTACCTGGTGTAGGAGTACTTGTTGTTGCTTCTGTTGTATACCAGCTTCACGACAGGCTACCAGGAGCAAGCACAAAGGTCAAACATCTGAATTCCACTGCGTTAATATTCAAGCAGGCATTTCAAATACTGTAAGAGTACTATAAAAAATAAAAATAAATAAAAATTTATACATGTGCAGCCTCTAAAACACGAGTTATCAGATGTGTTAGAGATCAGCTACAATGACGTTTTACTGACATGTTTCTGCTGTAACAATGAAAATGACCAAGGCTACACTGAAGCTATAATCAAAAACACATTGTTTCAGAAATGACAGCCTTACTTGATGCTGCAAAGACAACAGTGATGCTCTGCATGTACCTTGGTAGAAGACTGGATGAGCTTCTCTTCTTCCTTAATTGAGGTGACTACAGGTATAACACACATGGGCTGCTCTTTATTACCCTGTTAACAATAATTATAATTTACAGTTTACATCTGAGATCATAACAGTCTTGCTTTTCCTGGAGGTTTAGCAATAACCAACCAGACAGAGGCTGATCCACAGAGACGTTTCTAGCTTCACACAGAACCTGAGACAAACTGTGGGTGGTTACAGTGGGCAGAGTTCTTACACAGGCCGTCGTTCCCGTCACAGCCCCAAACAAGACTCGGTGTCCCTGGCTGGAATTGGACCAGCAACCTTACACTTGCTAAGTAAATGTGAAAGCCACTACACTGAAGGCCAGCACTGTGGGCGACACCCCTGAATTTAAATGTAACTCCTCAGTGACCACATGAGTAACAAACTAGAATTTGGGGAGTCACATGATCAGACACTGCTCGCTTTACACCTCCGATATTTCTATTTTTTTAAAGTCAACAGCGAGATGAATATTTGAGAGCTTCGAAAAAGATATTTTATCTCCAAATGTTTTCTTCTCAGCACTTTCGTGGCTCCTGCACAGCAAGAACAGAGTAACGTGTTTCCAGCACATGATACCAAAAGCCTTCACTAAATTCAAAAACACAGGGACTGTGTCACAGGCGAGACAGAGCTCATCTTTGGACCTGAACGTCTGCCAGGTGAACTGGCATTTATAGATAATCTCACTGCTAATGCAAGGAACAGGTTGACAGGAGTAACCACAGAGGTTACATCATGGAGAACCGGAGCCCTGCTGTGTTCATCACCTGATTCCAGAGCTGAAGATCAGACTAAAGGCTGCGTCCACACAACCAACAAGAATCAGTAATCTTATGATTATTAATGATGACGATAATGTGCTAATATGAGGGTCTAGAGCTACTCCCATTTCAGTACTTAGATCACAGTTTGGCACTTGAAAGTAGTTTCCAGTATTTCATTTTTGGGTACTGAAGCGCTGCAGTCTGAAGAGCAACAAAGTGCCCAAACACTGTGTGGACCGTACGAGTCCGTATCAAATCAAACTGTATTTATACAGCACATAGTAAAACAACAGTGTTGACCATAGTGCTTCACAGTCAGTAAAAGCATGAGACAATTAAAACAAACAATAAAACAGGACAACAAACACACAACAAGCTAGAACAGCCAACTAGACAGAATCAAAGGCCAAAGTAACAAGATAAGTTTTAAGACGTGATTTAAAAGGCTGGATCGACTCGGCAGTACGAACATGAACAGGGAGGTTATTCCAGAGGTGCCACGGTTGCAAAGGCCCGGTCACCGCTCGACTTCATTCGAGACCTAGGTTGTGCTAGGAGCCTGTGATTGGATGATCTAAGTGCTCTGTTGGGATTGGGAAGTGGAGGAGTTCAGAGAGATAGCTGGGCGCTAAATTATTCAGAATTTTAAAAGTGAACAAAAGCATTTTAAAATCTATGCGATATTTAACAGGGAGCCAATGTAGTTTGGCTAAAACTGGAGCGATGCGTATGGATGGAACTGACCTGCAGGGAGTTTTGACAGAGCTCCACTAGGCCCTGGACGAGGAAATGCTTTGCCTCGACCAGCAGCTCCTGGACGGCCTGTCGACCTTTGGGTAAGGCAACTCTGCCATCTCGAAGGTAACACAGGATGCTGCCAAAGTGCTTCCCGCTGCGGTCGATCAGGATCCAACCTGAGCAAAGAGACAGTGCTGAGAACATGGACCTGCTGTGGCACCTCAAAGGAAACAGCGTGTAGCCGACATGGCAGCAAACCCAGCATCTCTGAGAGGAAGCTGTGTGCAAGTCTCGCTGGTGTTACTGCTGTCAAAATGTCTTATCCACTGTTGGACCGGCCTTTTATTATCAAGCCCATAGGTTTGTATTTCAGACACCCTCGGACACATTCATGGAGACCTGTCTCTAGCAAATTATAAAGGTCATAAAACTTTATATTTTAACTGTTCTGTGCAATTTCTGCAGCTTGCTGCTAAAACCTTGTTGGTAAACATCACTGTGAAACTTTTCTGCACGAGTTCATGGTAAACATGTTCCTGTTCGTGTAAGAAAAAGCATATATGAAGCTTTAGAAGACGACTAAGCATTTCCTCTTCTGTGCTTGTCTGGGTGCAGATGTCAGAGTCCGACTATCAACAGCTGACAAGTCTGATATCAAATAGAGTTTAGATCAGTGCAACTCTGCAGATGAACTTCTCTATAAGAAAGATGTCTGCTGAAAAACTAATTGTTGCATAGTTGACGTCAACTAGCATTTTCCATAAAGGACAGAGCGAGTTTAGAGCATGCCTCCCCACTATCCAAAAGCACCTGTTGTTCAATCAGTACAGATTGCAATAAATGAATAAATACTGGCAGCTAAAATTTAATTCAAAGTGACTGAAATTTAAAGTCAAGCTTTGATTCGTGAGCCAGAATCTCGACTTAAACATTTAGTGGAACTTTTGTAATCTTTCCTACTTTAAACACAGTGAATGTATGCATGCAATGTAAGTGAGGTTATACTTTGGGAAACTTGTATCTGCAGCTCAGAAATGCTCACCGTCTTTATCTGTGAACACTTCCTTCTTTCCACTGAACATAGCCTTCAGCATGGAGTTTTGCTTGGTCAGCACCTGCAGCGTCGTATAAAACAGCATCCCTCCAACGTTGAGCCGAACATACTTGTTGCCTAAGCCCACTGCTCCGTGATGACTACAGCTCTTGGTCTTGGGACAAGCCAGAGGAAGATCTGGGGAGGTGGTTTCGGACTTGCTGAGGTCCTGGGGTAGGCAGCTGTCCCCAGACATGTCCCTTTGGAGATAGATGACCACCCTGCAGATGGAGGTCCGCAGGTCCCCCGCCGTGTTGACCACTATTGATGAGGCCACCACAACCTCCTGGTGCTCCAGGTCATTCCTGAAAAACAACAAAACAAACAAGAGTCCTGAATTACACCCCAACATTCTCTGTGGAGCTACACAGAGGTCAGCGTTGATCAAAACTGTTGCATTAATCATATAAAACACGCAGAGATGGAGGGGAATCTTCCCAGCCCAGAGTGGAAACCACCTGCCCTACTGCCATCTCTCCCTCAGAGGAATGAGGCTGGACCGGAAACTGAAAGGGTGGGGAGGGGGCACATATCATTAGTCACTGAAAAGGGCCACATAAAAAGCTTAAATCGCGTTTTATGTTTTTCTCGGGAATGGTAGTAAAAATATTTATTTTTCAACTTTAAAATCACCAATAACGAGTAAAAGGCTAATAACAATAATCTCGTACAGCTTTTGTTGAGTGCGCATGTCAAAGAAAGAGACCGTTTAGCAGCAGAATGACTTTCAGCAAACTAACCAGATGCGTTCACGTGTCAGTGGGGGGGTCAGGTCACTCGGCATGCTTTGTTCGGTCGAAACGTTATTATGTACTCATTTCACACCGTTACGTAATTACCGATAATTCACCGGATTCTTGAAATAGTAACGCTAGTGGATTATTAGCTTTGCGTCAATGTTTCACCGCTAGTTCCTGCGCATTTGTTTCGCTAAGGTTAGCTAATGTTTGAGCAGGATGTCAAGACTTCGAACGCGAAAACCTGGAAATCCTAGATCTTGAAAATGTGTTTGTGTGAGCACGATTTGAATCTATTCAAAGATAGCAAAGCTTAAATATCACGCAGAGAAACTTTACGTTGCCAAGTAAGTGTGTCACACTCAACAAGTCACATGAAACTGACAGATTTCAGTGGAAAGCTTAACGTTGTCGCCCTTCGCTACATCCTGAGAGTAAACGACACTAAATACGTCTGCAAACATTTACTCACCGACCTCCCTGCGCTGTATTTCAGTTGTTAGATAAATGTACACAAGCAGTCAACTTTATCGCCGCTGCGTAAGAAAAAGAAGTTCAACCAACTCAAGCCCACGCCTTCTTCTTCCACCGAGTTTACTAGTGATGTGTCGGTCGCGAACGAAACGGCTCTTAGAGCTGGCTCTTTGACGTGAACGACACGAGCCGGCTCCTTATCGCGAGCTGTGGGGTTTGTTTTTTTCTTTCTCTCTCCCTCTCTCTCTCTCTCTCTCTCTCTCTCTCTCTCTCACCCTTTTCCTGCTTCACTCCACAGAGCCTTGTGCTTTGCGCTGGGCAGAGGGGGGAGGGGCGGTAGTTACACTCAGTAGCACAGGAACAGAGCGGGAGGGAGAGAGAGAGAGAGAGCAGGGACAACAACGTCACATTAGAAAGGTATAGTAATCATCCACAACTATTTTAAATAGTTAAAAGTTGAAATGTAAATAGTTGTTTTTTGTATTATATGATTTATTTATTACATTTTATGTGGAGTAAATAAACCAAAGTATATTTACGGTGGCCCCCAGAGACAAAGCACGTACAGACTCCAAAACATGTACAAACCCCGAAGCACGTACAAACTCCAAAACACATAAAAACTCCAAAACACGTATAAAACACAACAGAAGTGCTCCAGGATGCTAGGGGGCAGAGTTGAGCTTTTGTGGCTACACAAGCCAGGAAGTACGACCAGATTTGGTGTGTGGTAGTAACAGGTAAATGAACATATTTTAAATTATTTGAATATATATGAGTGCTTGTGTATAAATACACAAACAATACACATATGCTTTCAATTGTGTAATTTAAGTGATCTAGGTAGCTCTGTTTTGGAAGTTCAGTTAACGCTAGAAATGTGTTTTGGAGTTTGTACGTGCTTTTTGGAGTTTGTATGTGCTTTGTCTCTAGGGGCCACTGTATATATTTACATATAAACATATATAAATAAAAGCACGTTTTTTTTTGCATAATTTTATATTGTTGTTAATAATAAATTAATTAAATCAACAAAACAACCTGAAGATCCGGTTGGAAGCCGAAAGAGCCGATTGGAAGCCGAAAGAGCCGGATCTTTTTATTGAGACGAGCCGAAAGAACCGGTTCTCTAAAAAGCTCCGGAAATCTCATCACTAGAGTTTATGCTGGCCAGGCCTTCAATTGCAAAGCACAATGCTGCCCTCGTCCGTCAGTAACAGGTATTGCAAGACAAACTGCCCTGCCTTCATTGGATTGGAATGTTCGTGTACACGCCAGTCCCGTTCCATTTCATTCAGCTGTCACGCCTCCCACAGGTCTTACCTTGGTTTTTCAGTTTTAACTCTTTGTTGTGACTGTAGGAAGCACCTTTTATAAAATACAGAAGTGCCTTCATATCATAGTTCTCTGGATGAGGCAGGTTACGGAAACAAACGCGCACACACACAAACACAGGGAGGAGCGTTTGGTTTCCCTGGCAGCGAGAAGATGAGGAGGAGCTTTGGTTGGTTGTTACTCTGCCACATAGTCAAACAACAGAGAACCATCTGTGACTGCGGTTAGAAGAGGTAAAATCACACGTACAAGCGTTTTTAAATCATATTAGGGGTTAATGAAACCGTGTTGTCCTCGTAGGTTTATTAGCTTTAACGGGGTTAATGTGTTGCGTCCAACTAGCGTTAGTGAGCAGCTTAGCTAACTAGCTATTTGAATTAGCTAACTAATTTTAGCAAGCTAGCTAACAGTGTTAGCCTGTGTCACAGTTAGTGATTTCGACTGGCAAGAAATAGTGAGTAATACTACAGCTTTCTTTTGTTTTACTTACTCAGACTGTTTATAACGTTTTTGTACATTCAAATAAGTTAAGGTTAGTTTCCATTGTATCCGATGTTAATGTGATTCTGATGACTTGCACTGGAGAAGCCTGTAGTTATGTGTACGTGTTTATTTAATGATAATTTGACCGCGAATAGAGCTGCTTGTAAAATGTTCGTTTCGAACCTGTCTGTCACTGAAGACCACAGTTCAACGAAAAGTTCATTTTGCATGAACGGACCATATGTTACCGTTAGTGGCTAAACGTGACTGGACGTTCAGACATACAGTCAAAAACAAGGCTCCGACGTCTGGTTGGAAACACCGACGTCATGTGACCATGGCTAACTTAGGTCTTCGGTTTCAAACAGGTGGCTTCCCTGCGGCGATATCTTTAATTGTTAGCCAGTAGAACAAACATGATGACACTAAACTCCCAGAAACCTTCAATCAGCAGCAGCAGAAACAACCACAACGCAGGGCTCAACAGATAGTGCTGTGGCACTATAGACGTAACAGTGACCTCACTAGACCTTCCAGTTTAGTTTGTTGGTTTCTTTACCTGCAGTTTGATCTATTTTGTGACTTTTGATGTTTTGGAAGACTGCAAAAAGAACAAAAAGACAATATTATTTTAGTATTATTCTAATTATTTTATAACTTATGTATATAATATATAATAATGTTATTATATTGTTGTTGTTAGGCACCATAGGGTGAGACTCTATATGTCACTGATCTGTCACGGGGCTAACACAGAGAGACAGACAGCCATTTGCACTCACGGTCACATCTATGGGCAATTTTGATTCAGTTAACCTAACCCCACTAACTGCATGTCTCTGTGGGAGGAAGCTGAAGAAAACCGATGCAAACACAGTGTTAGTAAATGAGGGCCAGATGAAGTCATCTGTACTGTAAGATTTTATATCGGGCTGGAAAGCCTGCTAACTACAGTAGCAGTTAAAGGACTTGTTCTGGATGCTGATATCAAAGCTGTATGTTTTATACGTGTTTAACTTCCTCTATCACTCTTTCTGTCTCCTTTGTGGCAGGCCCCGTGGCCATGGCTACAGACCCATTAGCTGAGGCAGGCTTTTATTTTGATGAACTCAACAAGCTGCGAGTGTTGGAGCCTGATGTCAGCCAGAAGACTTCAGAGCTCAAAGAAGAGTGCAAAGAGTTTGTGGACAGTAAGCACAGATCACATTTAGTTTAACCTGCTCTCCTAACATTAGCAGGTCCTGCATGTACAGACACGTGTTCTTCTTTACAGAAATTGGCCAGTTTCAGAAGATAGTGGGAGGTCTGATTGAGCTCGTGGATGAACTGGCAAAAGAAGCAGAGACAGAAAAGATGAAGGTAAGCTCGATATTTGAAGACTTTTCATTGGCTCTTGCAAAAGAAGTTGTAGTGCTCGTGTACTAAAGCTTTATAACATCTGAGTGTGTCTGTATGATATGTGATCATGAGAATAAGACTTTTATCAGGTATGATTCTGTGTTATTCTCCTTCAGGCCATTGGAGCCAGAAACCTGCTGACGTCTGTAGCAAAGCAAAGAGAGGCCCAGCAGCAGCAGCTTCAGGCTCTCATAGCAGAGAAGAAAATGCAACTTGAAAGGTAATATAGGAAAAAAAAGAGTGGGTAAAGACACCCATCTGTGCAGGACAGTAGGCTATGGTGTCCCATGTGTATAATCGGGGATATGACAATTCTCCAAAACTTTGTGTTTTTTTTTTTTTTTTTTTTTTTTACACAATAGGAAAAAAACACATTTAGCATAAACTTTCCAGCTTTCATCAGACCAGCACGCTCCATGTTGTTGTTATTGTCACACAGTTATACAATATTGCATTTATATTGTATTCCAATGTTTAATTGTAACACTCCTAAAAAAATTATAATAGTACTTGTGTGTGCCTAAATAAATGCCTTGTGTGGAGAACATATATATTTTCTGTGCAGGGTAGAAACATTTTCATACACATGCTAGCGGAGGAGGCCCAGTGCTGTCCTAATGTGTGGTAGGCGTAAGTAAAGGATAGTCAGGTATCCCTTTCTTATGTCTGTCTGCTGTTTTCTGTTGTGTCCCAGATATCGTATAGAGTACGAAGCTTTGTCCAAAGTGGAGTCAGAGCAGAACGAGTTCATCGACCAGTTTATTCTCCAGAAGTAAGAACTCCCGAGACCAAACAGTCTGCGACTTTCCTCAGTGCCTATCCCATTTTCAGAGAACTACTCCGCTGCAGCTCCTTTTCCGAAGCAGTCCCAAAACTCTGATGTCACGGACGCCTCCTCCTCTGACGTGTTGTGTGTGAACTGACTGCCTGCTGTTTCCCATTGTGGACAGCAGATGTGTGCATTTACAGGGCAGCTTCACGTGCTCACCTCTGCTGGCATCAAGTGTCTCAACATGTCACACCAACACTGAAGACGATGGAGCTATTTATACAAAGAGAACCTATTTATACTATTTATACTTTAGTCTGTATATCTAGTTTTATTACTTTTTGTATCAATGGAGATTAATACTGCATGTGCACGTAGCTGTAAATAAGTTTCAGTTCAAGAAAAATGAGCAGATCAGGATGTTTTTGTTTTATTCCATTGGTTGGTGAGGCCAGTACATACGAAACATTCTCATTGTTTTCTTGTATGTGTATCCTTGTTATCCAGCATTTATTTGAGAAAAATGGTTATACTTGAATACTGTATGTTGCACAGAAGTATCACCTTTGCCTCCAAGCTGTAGAAGAGATGCGTGAGCAAAGTTTAACAATGTGCAATTAAGTATTGTGTTAATAAAGATTACGTGATATGCAAATATTCTGGTACTGTTTTACCTCACATAGGGAAGAAAGCATGTCACAAGCCTAAAACTGCAGAGGGCAGTTCACGTGTGCTTTTATATACTGTAGGTCCACGGATGGAGTCACCTAAACTCCTTCCTGGTTGTGACAAACTGGCTGAAATCTGATCTCGAGTCAGTTCTTTTTCTTCTTTCAGTACTTAAATAGCAACACTTGAAAATCCTCATTTACTAAAAGAAAAGAGAAATATCTTTGCTTCCCCTGCAATCCTGGATCGGACACCCTCCACTGATGCAACATGAGAGCAGCTTTTCTATTCGTCCAACCACCGACTACACATTGACCTGCAAATCTGCTGAAACAGGCCTTTAGGATCTAACCCAGGAAGTCTGAAAGGGCAGCCTGACAGCTAAAGTACACTTTGAATGATTTTCTTTCAGGTGGTTAACATTGATTTTGTTGTTGACACCATCAATAGGAGTACATTATATTACACGGTCTGCTTTTTCAAACGTGTCCATCACCACTGTGCAGTACACTGACCGTAGCACTCACTTGTCCCACGTTTTGTCACGTTCCAGCCTTTTTCCAAACTAGATTCATTTTTCGCTTCAAATTTCGACACACAACACACCATAACCCCGTGCAGTCAGGTCGTACTGTAAATATGCGAACTGTTAAAGGTGGGATATTTTTAATTGGTGACACGATTGTCCTCCAAGCGTTGCAACAGATTAGTAGTATTGTTGTTGGATGATGAAATGTTTTTCTCCCTTTTGTTTGAAGTCGTCTTTACTAAAGTCAAACGTGTCCAAACAACAGACGTGAGATTTGAAGTTGTGCGCTCAGCTCGATGTGTTGATTTGTTTGTTTTTCTCCATGATGCTGCAGAAGGCACAGAGTCACGTGACAACACAGAATTTAAAAAAACTGAAATAACCGACACGGGAAAGATCAGGTGGATTAGAGATTCCCAGTGTCAGTTTTGATTCCTTTTTGACTGCCCAGCTCTAGTAAGGAACACAGCTGATTTGATGCTAGCTGTCTCAAACAAAGTAGTAAAGTGTGTTTCAGGACAAGAATGTAAAGTACTTCCATACCAGACTTTTACTATTAACAAGTACGGGCAGCGATATGTTAGCAGCTGTACTTGCTGCCATCTTCCATGTTCTCCTTCTTCTTCAGCATGGAAGATAATCTAGAACCCTTGTCGGTCGTATGTCGTCCTCTTCAGTTCTGCTTCTACATCATTACATACGCAGCCTGAGGAACCTATGGCAGTAAAGGAAAAACAAACAAAAAACAAGTACTGTAGCATTTTTCACAGTTCTGGTACGAATGTTAGTACCTTTTTTAGTAGGCTGTAAACATATTTAAAGTTTTAAACGTGCATTAAGGTGGGAGCCATGCTCAGACAACACTGGACCAACTACTGCGTGTGTTCATCATTCAGACACAGAGGCTGTAGAGGACATTGATATGTATATAAAGCATAAAACCATGAACTCTTTGTAGTTCGCTGAATAGTTTCAGTTTCCATCTCCTGTTCGACTTTTGCTCCAAGGAACAAACCAACTAAGTTCATGATTGCACATTTAATGGCATAGTTTGAGAACAGTATTTACAGCGAGTCATCGGTCATCCCTCAAAAAAACCATGACACCCTGAGCACTCGCAGACAGGGACAGCACCTTCACCAGTGTGACTCCAGGACAGCCCTGCAAAATGCACCGCCGTGGACACGCGCTCATTTCTTCTTGGTATACTGTGAATGACAAACGAAATGAACATTACGCTTTATGTTCATGTGTGTAAGACCTTGGAGGTCTTCTTTCCTTTATCCTTACTTTATCAAGAATCCAGTCAGCATCTGCAATCGCTCTCTGGATGATCATCTGTGTCCTCTCAGGGTCGTCTTCATCTGAGTGGCTGTTGTAACCCTGGAAACAAACAGCAAACAAAGACTTTATGATCTTGGCAGAAACTACTTTCAGCAGTAATGATGATGATGATGATGATACATTAATGGTGCATGAGTCACAGTTATTGGTTGTTATGGTGACCATAAACATGTCAGCACTATCTAATAATACAAATCAATAGTGCAGCACAAAGGTCAAAGGTTGGGAGTTTGCCTTCACAGGAAACGGCTCGTTAACAATTCAACTGCTGCTGCCAGCCAATCACATCACAACAGAAACCGAAAATAAGGTTAGCGATGAAGGCAGCGTTAGATGGGCCTCTTCACGTCACTGCAACAACCGTTTGTAGAACTGTGCACGAGTTATTTTTAAGATATTTTGTTGCTTTTCTCCATTTTATATTATATCTGTTTAAAAATGGTCAGATTTTTAACATTTCTGTTGACTTAAAATATACAACACACGTGTCTAAAGTGGTCAGTATGGACTCTAAGACTGGGGTTTTCAGTACAGTCAACAAAGGATGAATTGTATTCACCATCACCCAAATCTCCTGACACAAGTCATTTCTAATCCCCATAACGATATAATCACAATATTGGCATTTTCTGTAAATTCAGTGAATAGTTTATATAACCAACACATTGAAAGTACTGCTCGTTTTTTACTTCATTGAAATAATAAAAAGTTAAATAAATATGATTATAAATACACCCCACACAGTCACGTGTTGTGTGTTTTGATCAGTGAACAAAACCATATATGTATATTTATCTTCGGGATTCTTTGTGCTTCTCATTCGCAAACACGCGATTCTTGCTTAGGTGGTGTCAGAGGTCTGTGGTGTGGGTGTCTGTGGAGGGGGCCGGGTCGGCACAGTTTTCTGCTCCATGTCAGACTCGGTTACAGAGGTAACCCCTCGTCTAGCAACGAGCCCCTCGATTTGTTTTGTATGCTCCTTCTGTGTTGCTGTGGTGACTACTGTCGGTGCAAAAGTATCGCAGTTATGAGTGTATGTCGCACAATACAAAATAAACTGTCGAGTATAATATGAAACAATCGGCTTTGTCATTTGATATATTTCATCACATCACACGGCCATAAATTCAGTTTTATTTATAAAGCGCTACTCTCCTCAAGGCACTTTATATTGTAAGATCAAGACTCTACAGCAGGGGTCCCCAATCCCAGTCCTCAAGGGCTGGTGTCCCTGCAGGTTTTAGATGTGTCCTTGATCCATCACAGCTGATTTAAATGGATAAATGACCATCTCAACATGTCTCGAAGTTCTCCAGATGCCTGGTAATGAACTAATCATGTGATTCAGGTGTGTTGACCCAGGGTGAGATCTAAAACCTGCAGGACACCGGCCCTCATGGACTGGGATTGGGGACCCTGCTCTACAGTAATACAAAGATTACTGAATTATCCCGAAAACACACCAGGTTGGGTGGGTCTCTTCCTGTTAAAGTGACGTTCTTCCTCCCCACTGTCACCCTGTGATCATGTGACTGTTCTCTCTTTATTAATGCCAGGTCCCTAAAATAACTATTGCTGTGAACTGGTGCTTAATAAAGACGGCTCACTAATTCTGCATTGAGACAATTTTCATCGTTTTCCCGATCCTCACTATGTGCAGGATTATATGAATACTTCATGAGCACAGATTGATTCTTAATGAGCTGTTTAAAACCATTTCTCTGTGTCAGATGTGATGTAGCTCAGTTAGTCTTGTCACACAAGAGTCCAAAAGGTATTAAAGTTACCGTCACAGTTTCACTTGGAAAACATTTTGCTTGTCATTGATCGGTGCATAAGATGACCTCACCTGTCTTATGGCATGTCGATAGTGTTGTTGCATTGCTGTGGACGGTAACTGCCTGCAGCACCTGAGCAGGTATCGATACAGCTGCAATGGAGTGTGGACCAACTCGGCTCCAGCTAAAGGTGGCATCCCTTCCTGGTTAAACAGCTGTTGGTAAAAATAAAAACGGACTCTATGTGTAGACTGCAGATGTAAGAACATCTGGGCTAAGTGTGTGTCAGCAGGGGAAAGCACATGCGTTTTAATATAATGTTGTGAAGCTTTTATAGAGATGATTCCCCAACAGCAGTAACACCAACAAGATGCCTGGAAACATAAATCTGGTACAGGCATGTGGTTAGTGATTTCAGACAGACGAAGCATTAGTAATGCCAACACCAGTGTTGTGCCAAAAACTGATTTCAAATGTTTCTGTGTTTTTTATGTGTAATATCTTTATGTATGTTGGTTAATAGACTTCAGTGAACAGATTACTCTGAAAAAAAGACATTTTAAAAGTCAACAAGATGTTTTTTTTTTAACTGGAAAAATTAAGGATATATAAACGTCACTGCCAAAAAACGACTGCAGCTTCTACCTTGTGACATGAATGTTGTTTGTGCCTCAAGATGACTTGATATCATTCATGAGGGATACATTTGACATTTGTTTCACATATTACAGAGCAACAAGTTATTTATAGCAGTTTAAATACGAGCTATCATTTTTTGGCACAACACCGGCCTGGATCAGAAGGACACTGGCTAGTGAGGTTTTGTGCAGGTTTGGCGCCCTGGGGAAAAGAGAGCTGGGCTAAAGTAGTTCAAAGTACATTAAAAATAATAATACTGACAAATGGAGATACAACAATACCTCAGATACAGCAGAGGCGTGGACACCATAAAGATCACCTATCAGCCACAAACATGAAACAGTGTCCATCATTCAGTTTCCAGTTAATCAAGCAGGACTACTCTCAGTTAGCCAGCTAACTTGGAAACTTATTCCAATGTAGCAATATTAAAAATTAAAAAGCTCCACGTGACAGTAAAATATTCAGGTTTCGCTCTCGGTGTTTAGAAATTGCTTTCATCCTGACCTTCCAGGTTTACGCTTGGCTGCTCTGGATGTAAACAGTGTTGCTAACTGAGGCTAGCTACTCCCTGACAGAAGCATTCTTTTCCACAGGTCGGAGGCTACACTGTTACTATAAAGCACGCGTGGGTATGCTTACTGTAGCTGTCAGGGTGAACGAAACATCACAAACTCTCCTCAGAGTGTTCTTACCAAACTTCTATGACCACTGCATTCATAAGCTCCGACTATAATATTACCCGGATGTACTTGGTGCCCCGTCTTCTTCTATGGTTGACAAATGTGTTACATTGAAAAAGCATCGACTCCTGTTGTTGGATCTATAAACTACAAACATAGGTACACATATCTGGACTTAAAGAGTCAAAGTAATGTGTAATACATAAGCTTTGGTCATTGTTCATAAAGTCGTGTTTATCTCATTTAAGACCTGAGGATTTGTCTAATGTTCTGGTACATGACTGTAGCTCAGAGTAGATCATCCAGATCTTTCTGTGGATTAACCTTAGCCACTGTTGACACTTTAAATGCAGAATCTTAAATCTTATTTCTTGGAATTTTGATTGGATATTTCATGTTTTGTTATTAATTAAACAAAGCATCTGTCATATCAGTGTTTATTGGAAGTTTACATAGCTGTACAGAACTTTTGGCAGTTATGTGTTTCAACATGGAATGGATTAATAAACATACAAGTGGTCATAACAAAAACAGAACACAATGTAAAAAATATGAAGACACGTGCAGATTCATTAGTAGTCTTTGGTCGCTCAGTATGCTGTAATGCGCAGTCCCAACATCTGCTTTTTAAAAAACGTGTAATTAAAATGAAATGTGAGATAGCACCAAGATCAGTGGCATTGCTGGACGTAGAGCGGACACAAAAACAGTAATGACAGTACAGTAACTCACCTATGTAGCTTAAATACAATAATGAATTTCGTAAGGGGTGAGTATCCTGGACCAGAGATATAGTCTACCAGAGCAGCTGCACAGTGTGGACTAAAGCAAGATGTCAGTTCTGCTCCTGAGTCCCACCTGCTTGGCTCTAACTGAACTGCATATGCATAGAGTACTAAAGATAATAAAACATAGTGGAATATGATTAAGGCTTGTCCTCGTGATCATCACTAACAGATTTATTTAGATTCATGATTATAATGTGGAAGTGCAAAAAATATCAAATTTCTTCAGGCGATCATAGCAAAGCTCAATTTACAACTATCAATATGATAAAAACCACAGCTTTGAGAAGTTAATGTTTTTAGGGCTACGGCCCAAATCCGCTCTCTCTTTCAGTGATTGTTGCTTTTTCACTCTTTCAGGCACATTATCAAACATCTTTAGTGCAACTTCATTTTTTTTGGCTTACAAAAGTAAACACTCTTTTTGCATTTGAATTTCGTAAAAGGTGAGTATCCTGGACCAGAGATATACTCTGCCAGAGCAGCAGCACAGTGTGGACTAAAGCAAGATGTCAGTTCTGCTACTGAGTCCCATCTGCTTGGCTCTAAAAACTTCTGTAAGTTATAAAACGTACAGCACGTGTAGCTGAATGTGGCTCAGTCTCTGTGACATGGCTTTGTGCATGCCCATTAGTTCTTGATGAGGTAAAACAGCTGTATAGTGGTTAAGGGACTGTCACCAGCTGGCAGGAGAACACAACCAGAATTTGTTCTGTCCACTTAGCAGCAACATGTAAAATGAAATGAAACAAACTCCCACATGACGTGACAGGTTCTCTCTGCACAGGAAAGAGTCCAGAGTCTAGAGGGGGTCGTGTGTTTTGGAGATGAGCTGAAGAGAAACTATCGCTCTGACTTGACCTTGTAGCGGAGGACAAGGTAAGTGGCCAGACGTAGGATGATGAAGAAACTTCCCAGGACAATAAAATCTACATAGAGCTTTGCATCCTCCACATCTAGCAGCTGCAGAACCTCTTCAGGCTGTTGGAACTTACACACCGGCCCTGGACACTCCAGCTCTGTGCGGTTCATCCCATAGATAGACAGGAGGACCCCTTCAAAGCCATACCTACGAGAGAGACGAAGTCTTATCTGTAAACAGCCCAGTCACAATAGCTCAAATATTGCTTACTGTTTCTGTAATAAATGCGGATGACTTTGGTAATCAGGCCCAGCCATCGAGGATTTGAATGCATCTTACAAATAGTTAGCATCCTATGAATAACTTTTGGACAAAAAATGCTTGAAAGGATCAGTCAGATACTTTATAATCTAAGTGTCAGTGTCAGCGCAGGTAGACCCTGTGGAGTGGAAAGTAGTGGACCCAAATGCACGAAACGTGGAAACGGAACTGGATTTTAACAAATGGCGTGCCTTTTATTGAGGCCGAAAAACAGATAAATGAGAAACTAATCACAAAAACCTAAACCGGGAAAACGAAATACACAAAAACCAGGAATACTAGGAAATACATGAATACCTGAGACATGGACGGTTATCAGTGGATGATAAGCAGACGAACCGATGGGTAAGAAAGCAGAACACACATACACAGAGGGTAACGAGGGAAATACACAACAGAAGAAAGACACAGCTGAACCTAATCAGACACGACGAGACAGAAGAAGCAAAACAGAATAGACTCACACAGGACGCGGAACTATCACAATAAAACAGGAAACCAGAGATGCAGATTGACAGAACATAAGGAACAGAGGCAGAAACATGGGAAACAGAACCAAACCTACACTAGAGACATGACACACTAAACACGGGAGGCACAGGAACAAAACCTAAGAACTAGAAATCACTGAAACATAACCAGAAACTAACTGAAACGAAGCACATTAATAATCAAAAAGCACAAACACAGAGTCACCATGACTGCACAGAACCAGATGTAAATGTGTTAACAGTGTTTTACCATTAGTTATTTGTCCACTAATCTCCACTTATTACAGTAGGCTCAAGCATTTTGTGCTGGAGGGCAGCAGCTGGTGCTTCACTCGATGCTGCAGCAGCAAGCTTTGTGTTGCAGATTGTTTATATTTTTATGAGTGTGGTTTTTTATCCATATGAGATTGACATCCTTGTCTTAAGTTAACATGAATGACTGAAAGTGACCAAATTAAGCAAAACACTTAAGATACCAAGTCTTCCAGGTTTTGGCAGCTGCTAAAGAAATAAAACATTCACAAATCATATATTAATCAGCCAAACTCAAATACTGTTAACTTCATAATCTTTGGGGCAAGAAAACATATTTTATAATTTTATGATTAAAGCTGAAAGTCTGCTCTTCAATCTTTTCTTAAATGCTTGATGTATAATGTGCTGTGATGGTGTACAGACAGAAAAGCAATGTGTCATTCCTCAAAACCCTGTGGACCCGACTGAACCTGCAGCTGTTCCTCCCAGCGACACTCACCTGACATAGGACACATAGGAGCTCCACTGCAGATACTTGGGGATTGTGTCAAAGTTGACAAAGAATCCAGAGAACAGCAGCACAGGGACAGCTGTAACAGGCCCTACAAATGTGGCTACCTGGGAGGTGTAGAGGATATACATCGTGTTACATATTACATCAGCCAAGAAAATGTGTATTAAACAATGCAAACATGCACTACCTGTAGTGAGGTGGAGGCAGCGCCAACCAACAGCCCAAGAGACTGGGCTACCAGGGCAGTGCAGGTGGACAGGGCTATGAAGAGCAGGTAGCGACTTGCCTCAGGAGGCTGCTCTGTCATCCAGTACACTATGCTGCAGTACATGATGGGGCAGATCACCTAAAATAACACGTTCATTAACTGATGTTTAGTAGAGGAACAGCGAGGACACCCTGTCACAGATGTTAAAGTGTGCTGCAGCTACAGTCGCATCCAAACACAGAGCCCTCAGCTCCCGTGCCAGCCAATCACAATGACTGGAGTACTGCACAATGGTTTATTTAATAGATATAAATGTTGATGGATTTAATACAAATTAAGGTTGTACTCAATGACAATGATGGTCAGCAGGATCAAAAGTAGCTTTCCAAATCACTGTGACATTTACCTCGTTTCCATTTCAATCCATGATAACGCCCACGCATTACATCTGAGAACGTTTGAATCTGCCGCTCTACAGTGTAACCAATAACAGACACTTGGGTGACTTCTTTGACATGATGAGACCCAACAACAATGTTAGCAAACTAATCTGCTCCTACAACCTGCAAACACCATCTGCTAACACTAGAGTACAGTGTTGTGAAGCTAAGTGGATATATGTTGTTGTTTGTCAGCACTCAGGCCCTCAGTGAGTAAATCCACCAATCGAATCACAGCACTGCCAGCTCACCTGGAAGGGAATATCAGCCATGGTCTTGGCCAGGTAGTAGGCTTTCAGGCTGTACCAGTAGTTCAGATGCTCCCTCAGGAATACAGACATCTCCAGAGGAACTGCCAAAAGCCCAAAATGTTTACACACATTTATGAGATTTATCATAATAGTATCAACAGGGGAGGAAGTTCATAACCTCTCGATCATACTCACAGGTCAACACAGTAGGCATGAGTGCTCCAAACATGAGGAAGAGCATAGAGAAGAAGAGAAATCCAGTGTTGTTAAACACCCTGCTGGCATCATTGCCAATGTTGAGATAGAGCAAACCTATTAACACACCTATGCAGATGTGGGATATCACTCTGAGGTGGGTCAAAACCTGAGAATGGACGACAGCGGAGAAAGAAAACATCCATGATCAGGCTCGTTTCAGGTAAGAGCACATCTGATCTGTTCGTGACAGCTGTGATTATTGAAGCGATCCTTCCACCCACCTGGTCTCGACATACAGTTATGAAGGTTCTCTTGAAGAGGATGCAGAACTGTGTTAGCGTACTTGTGGCAAAGGTGTGGCTTTCTATGTGCCTGGCATCCTGGAAAAATGGAAGAAATGATCATCGTCAACTCAACACAAAGCATCCTGCAGTCAGAGCTGAATCAACTGGGTAAACATCACATTAGAAAGTTATAGTAATCATCCACAACTATTTTCAGTAGCAGATGATAAAGGATTCAGAAAGTTTATTCATGCAGGTCCATATGACAGAGAATGTGCATCTTCTTTTTGTTTTCATATTATAATTTATATTTAATTGTGTTGTGGTTTGCAGTGTTTTGTGTTGTTCCATTTTAAATTTGTTTAAAAAGGAAAAAGCTGAAAATTTAAATTGTTAAAAGTTGAAATGTGAATAGTTGGTTTTTGTATTATATGATTTATTTATTACATTTTATGTGGAGTGAATAAATAAAAGTATATTTACGGTGGCCCCTAGAGACAAAGCACATACAAACTCCAAAACACGTACAAACACAACAGAAGTGCTCCAGGATGCTGGGGGCAGTGTTGAGCTTTGTTACCTAGTGGCTACACAAGCCAGCAAATACCAACGACCGGATTTGGTGTGTGGTAGTAACAGGTAAATGAACATTTTTTTTAATTATTTGAATATATATGAGTGC
>NW_024582493.1:292871-311947 GCF_018398535.1 Haplochromis burtoni | reverse complement strand
CATATTTCTAGAAATGAGAGCTGCTCCATCCAAAGTGGGATGGATGCCGTCTCTCCTAACAAGACCAGGTTTCCTCCAGAAGGTTTACCAATTATCTATGAAGCCCACATCGTTTCTGGGACACCACTCAGACAGCCAGCAATTTAAGGAGAACATGCGGCTAAACATGTCACTCCTGGTCTGATTGGGGAGGGGACCAGAGAAAACTACAGAGTCCGACATTGTTTTGGCAAAGTTGCACACTGATTCAATATTGATTTTAGTGACCTATTATTGTTAATAATAAATTAATTAAAGCAACAAAACAACTTGAAGAGCCAGTTCGGAGCCGAAAGAGTCGGTTCTCTAAAAAGAGCCGGAAATCCCATCACTACTCTGTTGCAAATAATCCTCTCCTTCCAGAACAAGCGTCAGCATGTGGTTCTGCTATGGAGGACTGGGTGGAAGAGATCAGGGACTTGTAGATCGGGCTAATTTTATTTATGATCTGGGCAGCGGGAATCTGTCTTCTAGATTGTTATAGCACCTCCATGCCGCTCCCCACTGGTTGTTGCTGCCTTTCAGCCTTCAGGAGCCCCCCCAAGAGTCTGAAGGCACTCTTGGGGGGGCTGTCCGCTCCAGCAAAATACCCTCACTGATAATACTGTGAGTAATAAAATAAATCAATAAAACAAAACGATTGACAAGAAGAGCGTACAGAGACTCTATAGTGGTCGTCTTGGTAGGGCAATATGTCCTAGCAAGTTTCTTCCTTGCTCGATGGCACTGCTGTCACTGTAACTTCTCTGCAGCACACTCTCCCATGTGTGGAATAGCATCTGTTACTTACAACGGGGCAGATTGTTGCACGGACTGATTGATTCTTCTCCTCTAAAGCACACATTCCACCTTGGACTGCTTCAAACAGCACCGGGTTCAGGTCTCCATACTCTCCTGATGCCACTTCAATGACTGAATCACAAGCAAAAGCAGAAAGACGTGAACAGAATGAACTCCCTGGAAATGCTGCTATCATGCAGAAAAGTTGGGGAACATGAACTAGCAATAACAGGTACTGTAAGGTGAACATACTGAAGTCTGCAGGGTTGTGGTAGGTAGGACAGTAGAGGCCGAGCGTCTTCAGATAGGGTATGAGGTAAGGGACGGTGCCTTTGTAGATGCACTGTCCCTGACTGAGGATGTAAAGCTGTGGAGCAAAAACATTCAGGTTTGACAAAAAGCAGCCTCTACAGAAGCTTACAGAACTGCAACTTATTTTTCTTTACATGGCAGTGGTGTATATTAAAAGGTGGAGATAGCTATGGATGATATCACCCACTGGTTCTCAGACACTTGGCTCCAAATACCAACATGGTGGCAGCCAAAACAATACGCTGAGGTTTCAAAATACAGCGTCTATGCTTCTGTCCATTATTTCCTCCTTCATTGGCAGATACACACCTTGTCAAACATCTCAAACAGTTTGGCACTGGGCTGGTGAATAGTGCAGATGATGGTACGCCCGCCCTGTGCCAGAGAACGCATTAGGGACACCACCTGGTAGCATGACACGCTGTCTAAGCCACTTAAAACACAGAGACAAGATCCATGAATACCGGTCTAAAAGAAACGGAAGAGTAGACAAATCACAATGACTTGCAGATTCACTCTGTCACATAAGAGTTTAGCTAAACATGAGAAAGCTTGAGGATGATATCTTTCTATTAAAAAAATCTGTCGTTATTGTATCAGCTTAGTAATTTTGGAAACATGTTTTCTCAGTTGTCTGCAGATTTTAAAGGAAACGGACACACTAATGATACACTACCATACAGGATGTACACCGTTTAAGCTCCGTCCTACAACCAGAAAACGTGGCTTTATGTAAAAACTGGAAAACTGCAAAAAATAACATAATTAATACATAAAGTAAAATAACTGTATGATTTTAATTGTTAATCTGTTAAATTTAGATAAGTCTATAAACCTTAAAGCTCCTACATAAATGTTACTATAATGGCTAGCCATAGCGGCTAGCTGCTACCATGTTGGTTCATGTTGCTATCAGCTAACTGCTAATAGTTTGACAACTAAAGCTAATGCTCTTGTTGCTGTTTACAACATCAGTGTTTTTCTTACATTTCTGTAATTGTTATTGAAGCTGCTGAAATGCACCGAATGGTTCTCTGGATAAAAGTTTATATGAGAAAAATCTAAGAATCCGAAACACAAACATGTGTAATGTTAGTTGAGAGGCTGGAAGACTGGATACCAAAATTGTACTAACAGCTGGAATGCTAACAGCAACCTTTTGAAGTGCTGAATCTAGTAAGCTATTGTGTAAAACTGTCGGAAGCTCAGGTCTGCACACAAAGATGAAGGAAAGTACTGACATTTCATCTGTATTTGAAAATGTCTCGAGCAGCAGCTGCATTTAATATAAAGAAACATGACGAGAGAGAGAGGTGCGATTTAAAACCAGGTATTCCAGTTCTGACACTCACTGAGTCTTTGAACCAGCAGTCAACTATCAGCATGTGATTTTATGGAAGCACATCTCACATAATAAAAAGATATAATTTAGGTATACAATCGGCAACACATCATCTCCTCCCCGTTCACCTGGTGGGCTCATCAAAGAACATGACTGGAGGATTGTTAACCAGTTCGAGGGCGATGGCCAGACGTTTACACTGACCACCTGACAGTGAGCTGGTACGAGTGTGGGCGCAGTCAAGGAGCCCTAAAGCAGTCAGAATCTCGTTCACCTGAACAGAGAAGAGAGAAAGGCACACTGCCGGATTTCACTGATTATCAAAGCACCAATAAAAAATGTCTTCTTTATATTTATATCTAAACAGGGAGAAAAAACATGAAAATGCTCGGCAGGAATAAGAATGTGGTGCTACATAACAAAATAGATGGTGAGTAATAAAATACTGCTTGTGGACATTATGAGTAAACTGGCTGGTTCAGTTTACAGCGCATGGTAAACTGCTCTCACCAGTTCCTTCTTCACATCCATAGTTTCATCCAGCTTTAAGTTGGCTGAAACCTGAGCAAAGAGAAAGTAGATCGCATTAACGTAATCACAAGCTAAAAAAAGCTACGAAACAAAACACAAAGCCAGATTCAGATGCTACACAAAAGCAACGCTTCAAAATGTGCTCCAAGGCTGAGTTTACGGCTCACCATCATGGCCTCCCTGGCAGTGAGGTGTGGCAGCAGCATGTCTTCCTGCATGATGTAGCAGGACATTTTCCTGAAGGTCCTCAGGTCCCTGGGTTTCCCATTTACCAGGATCTGACCCTTCATCCCTGTTTCCCTGAGCAGCACGAAGGACAGATACCAAACATTTCACTGCCCAGACAAACTTTATTAATTAACTACACCTTATGTTTGTACCACACAGGCCTCATTTATGTCATCATAACTGTATCAGAGAGTCGGCTCACCTGTACCCTGCTAGAATGTTCATCAGGGTGGACTTCCCTGCCCCCGATGGTCCCATGATCCCTATAAGCTCTCTGCTGCAGAACCTTCCTGACAGGCACTTTAATAAGGCTTTGAAACCTGCAAATAAGTGACAGGGTATACATGGGAATGAGCAGTGGTATTATATTACTCCACAAGAACAAACTTTATGTAAGCATAATACAAATACTCATGTTAAATAGGAGCTACTAGTTCCAAAAAAAGCCACTTGGAATAAAAGACCTCACCACTGCCCCCATCACCGAACAGAGCAGGAGTCCGTGAACACATATGACACAGATGAAAGTCAGTCCTGGGGCAGAGGAGGGTTGTAAAGTGGTTTGTAGATGCACAGCAACTGTGGCTAAATAACATAAATATTGAGTCCTCAATTAAACATGGATAGAAGGGTTTCCACTGAGATATGAGCTGGTGGGGCCAGGTGTTCCCCACTTTGTTACAAGCCGGGGCATGAGAGGATCCCTGCTTTCCCTAAACACCAGGGGCAAGCAGGGACAAGAAATGAAACTGTTCAGTTAGCTAACATATCCTATTTTTCTGCTGCTCTGTTCATCATTTAACACGTATAGGAACTGCTTAAAACTTTAAAAGAAATGTAAGCACAGGGGGAAATGTTTTGAGCCAATACAACAAGGTAAGAATTTGAGGTTCAATATTCCACCTTCCACTGATTATAACATAATTATAACATAATGTCTTCAGAGCTACAGTCGCACATTATTCTCTACTAGAAGTGGCTCATATGGAATAATATTAATACTGTAAAACTGACCAGTAAATTCAGCAGGCAGATGCATCAACACTTACAGTACAAATATGGTTGGTTAAAGTGGATGAATGTCCTCTGCACTTTGGGATGGTGATGACTGATGATCCCCAGTAAACTTCCCACACTCCCAACTCTGGATTCACCGGGGTCACATTTTCTGAGAGGTTGATAAATGCTTTTCCCACTACACAATCTGACAGCCTCAAACACATTGTAAGTAACAGTTGCCTCAAGGCGCTTCATTTTAGGTCCAAGTTATAATGAATCTGAGATTGTTGTACAAATGAGCAGTAAAAACTGGCCCTTGCTTTTGACAGTAAGCTGTTATATTACAGTAGACTGTACAGAATCACATGTCAATGTCAAGTTTACCAGCATCAACATGGAGCACCAACTATGCTGTGGGTGAGGGTGGTTGTTTATGGTTCCTTATACAAGTCTCTCATAATTTAAAACAATTCTTCGATGTCTTCTAGTTTATGGCTGAAGTGATTATTGAGTGTTTTTGCTTTCATATGTGTTTCTCTCTGCTTTCTGAGTCTCTATACTAGTTTTTGAGCCATTTTCACTCACTATGTGTTAACAGACCTCTCTGCATTGAATCATATCTGTTATTAACCTCTGTCTCTCTTCCACAGCATATCTTTATCCTGTCTTCCTTCTCTCACTCCAACCAATCACAGCAGATGGCCCCGCCCCTCCCTGAGCCTGGTTCTGCTGGAGGTTTCTTCCTGTTAAAAGGGAGTTTTTCCTTCCCACTGTCGCCAAAGTGCTGCTCATAGGGGGTCATATGATTGTTGCTCTGCATGTATTGTTGTAGGGTCTACCTTACAAGTCTTAAGGTGACAGTTGTTGTGATTTGGCGCTGTATAAATAAAATTGAATTGAATTTCATAATACCTTGGTTTCTTTCTAATTTTATTAATTTATTCTAGTATCCGCGGCACCATTTTTAGTGCGCGTTCCCTTAGTAAAGCTGTGACGTTGTCTTGTTATTCAGACAGATTTCTGGTTATGAGTTTGCGATCCCTGACTTTTCAGCAATCCACAGGACACTGAGCAGCACATCCCCAGTGTTATTGTTATCCGTGTCATCTTAAAATTCCTTATCTCTGTGTTCTGTAAAGCTTGTCATAAGTCTAAAGAGTGCATTTTCTTTATATTGCCCAGAAGTAAAGTTAATTAAACAACTCATGTGTTTTGTGTCTGTTTGAGTTCAAAGTTAAAAAATCATCAATCTTAAAAGGAACTCTCTGACTTACTGATTAGAAAATGAATTGTTTTGTTTTGGATGAAAATGTCTCTCTCTCTCTGGGTGGGGGTGAGTAAGGTGTACTGGGAGGCCAGGCATCCAGCAAAGACAAAGGTGGAAAAGGAAATGGCCTGCTGTCAGTTATATGTGAGGCTGGACACCAAAGAAGGAGAGAAGGACTTGTATTCATTGGCTGGAAAAGATGTGCAGCTTGTTTGGATGTTTAAGGATACAAATGGAAATGTAATAACACGTGAAGAGAGGCTGCTTAGAAATACAAGGAGGGCTTCAAGGAGCTGATGGTAAATGGCCTGTATTTGTATAGCACTTAGCTGATGAATGTAGAACATAAGACAGGAAGAAAGATGTGCATTAAGACACGACCTGCCTGGACAAATGACCAACAAACTTTTGTACGAGTGTTAAAGACAACCTTCTTGAGTGGGGTTGGTTCAGGAATCTTACATTCAATCATAAATTCAGTATCAGATCTAAAAGTTAAGGCAGTGCATGCAAGAAAATCAAATACACATAACTTTTTATTTGTACTGACTAAAGTACATGCAGTAATAGCCACAGCATCTGTGTGTTAGTCTCTGTGAGCGATGTATGGTGTGGATTGATCGGGGGTGTGAACAGGGTGGATTGTGGGGAAGGCAGCGTGTCAGAAACAATCAGCCTCGCCTCCTCTGTGTGACGGGGAAATAAGAAAAAGCAGTAGCGATCAGGGTTACAACAGCTGGAAGCACACACTGCTGTCAGTGAATGTGTCACCGTTTCATCTTCTGGTGATTCAGTCACAAAGAAACACACGAGAGAAATATTAGTGAAAAATGATTTTTTTTGTCAGCTGCATAAAGCAGATAAACGTCCTGCCCAAATAAAGAGTCATAATTTACCCACGATGTGTGTTATTGTAGGCTATACCGCTGGTAACAAAATATTAACAGTTTAAATGAGTCTGCAAAACTGCAGGAAATCATTGTCATTTATAACATGTGGAGGGTAGACCTCGTGCTGTGTTTGAGCCAGTGTCATCAAAAATGTGAGGAGACATACCCGTGACTGCACTGCACCTCATGCATCTTAAAGCTGACAGGCAAGGAGAATGATTTGTGTACCTGAGTATCACTACAATGCACAAAACAACTGAGCAGCCCATTATGACACAACCAAATCCAGTTATGTGTTTTCTATATATTAAATAATATAGATGCCTCTGCAGCATGACTGACAAGCTTACACAATACATTCAGAAACCTTCCCACCTAAACTGAAAGACTGAGTGCAGATTTAAACCACTTATTAATTATTTCTGTCAGCGTTGCACAACTGTTATTTCCACATCTCCAGTATCAAATGTGAAACGTGCACCCTGCCGTTTACTGTGCAGCATGAATGCGCTGCACAGCAAACAGAGAAGACACAGGCCAGAGATTTCCTAACACTTTATGTCAGAGGCGCCTTTTAAGCCTGAAGGCAGCAAATATTTAACACACAGCGCGGTGACAAAAGCTGAATGACTGAATGGAGAAACAGAGAATGATTCCATATGAGCCGAGCGTTCACCGACTGAAGCGAACACAGACTTTACTTGGGTGAACACCCACCGATACTGATGTTGGTCCAAGTTTATTTTTGTTTTTGACATCCATTAAATAACTCTTATTATTTAATTTTATTATTATTAGTTTGAAGAAGTACTACCGTGTCCATCAACTGTGATGTCTCCCGCTTAGAAACAATGAATGATCTAGCTGTTCTCGACTTTTTAAGCATTGTGCTAGCTCGCTGTCTCTGGGAACACTTTTAGATACATGCGGTTTATTTTGGGGTTCATCCATCCACACATCTACTGTCTCGTGTCTTGATTTTGCCTTTTCACAGTATCTTTACTCAGTTAGAAACTGGTTAAAGTGGAAAACTGTATATAAAGGATGGTCAGAAGTCTGTTACCTCTCCTCCTCCAGCACGGTCCCTCCCGAATGGTGTAGGAGATGTTGATGAACTCCAGGTCAACAGCTGAGCGTCGGGGTAGGTGGGTGAATCGCTGTGCCTCAGTGATCTGGTTCTCAACCTTCTTCAGGTGGGTCAGCATGGATACCTCCTGTTGCGGCTGAGGCTGAGCAGCAGGCTGGCTGTCACCATTACATATGACCACCTCCTCCATAGGGAGGCTAACAGAGTCAAGTTCCAGTGCCTTATTATCCATATTAGATCACAGACTGTGGGTGGAGGAGTGTGGGGAGGAAAGAGACGAGACAAAAAGGAGAAGGGAGGTCATTCACGGTTCAACGGTCTAATTTTACAGGTGAGGTTTTGTGCTTGAGTTAAGTTATCTATCAACGCTGAAACAACAGAACAGCAGAGAAGCTGAGCCAGCGAGCAGCTCTGCTCAGAACAGAGACGATGTTTTTGCCCTTTTCACTGCTGGCTTGCACACTGTTTCAGTTTCCCATCCACACTGCTGTGAATTATGAGGCCAGCAACCAGCTAAAAATAGGCTGACCAGTTCATGAAACGTTATTGGTGCTTAGGCAACAAGGCCTACCTGGATAGGTTCAGGTAAAAAAATAAATCAGCGATGTTATACCACAGAAATGTACCTGGTTAGGTTTACATCAGGACTTGTGTCATAATCCATAGTAAACCTGTATGTTAAAGGAGCATGCTGGGAGTGACAGCCACTAACGCCACTGCACCAACACAAGTCACAACATGGCACAAACACAGCACTGGAAGCATTCTTCTGATGGTGTCATTCCAAACATCTGAGGTTGTATAATGTTCATTATTTATAAAGATTTGCTTTATGTGAATGGGTTACATTTAATTAGGCATAGAGATATAATTATGACTGAGCCTGGAATATCATCTACAAGAGAGTTAAAAAAAAATTGAATATGCATCAGAGAGCAGGGCCAGGGAGTCTTCCTCTTCCTCCTCACATGTATTCATCATCAAAAAATGGGGAAAAACAGAAGTCAGAACATGCTGTGGAAGAGAGACAGAGGTTAATAACAGATATGATTCAATGCAGAGAGGTCTGTTAATACATAGTGAGTGAGAAAGGTGACTGGAAAGGAAAAACTCAATGCATCATGGGAATCCCCGGCAGCCTACGTCTATTGCAGCATAACTAAGGGAGGATTCAGGGTCACCTGGTCCAGCCCTAACTATATGCGTTAGCAAAAAGGAAGGTTTGAAGCCTAATCTTGAAAGTAGAGATAGTGTCTGTCTCCTGAATCCAAACTGGAAGCTGGTTCCACAGAAGAGGGGCCTGAAAACTGAAGGCTCTCCCTCCCATTCTACTTTTAAATACTCTAGGAACAACAAGTAGGCCTGCAGAGCGAGAGCGAAGTGCTCTAATAGGGTGATATGGTACTACAAGGTCATTAAGATAAGATGCGTCTGAAAAGTAAGAGTGTGTCCAAAAACTTTGCTCCAAAACTCTGAAACAGCTCGCCACCCTCTATTTTGCACCCTGTAACGTCCCTAAAAGTTAATGTGTGCGTTCCGGCTCTGCTTTGAGTTTTGTTGTTTCACAGGTTCGCGTGTGTGTGTTCATTCTTGCACAAGCTTTGATTAAGTTATTTCTTTATTTGTTGAGATCGCTGTATTAATTAGGGGCTGATTTCTTGCTCTGAAAAGCACTAATAAATAAATGTTACTTGCTAGGTTATATACTGCTAAGTATTTCTTTGTAAATACTTTAATTTTACGTAAAGTACATGGAAATTCAATTTAATTCTAAGGAAATTAAAGCCTTAGTCCTGAGCGGTGTTATAAAATGTTATTAATAATATTATTAATGCATCAGGTTCAGCAAGAGGATACTGATAGTTTGCAATCAGTATGAATTTTGTATTTGTAGCAGCTAACAATTAGTATTATCTATTAATCTCTCAGGTTTATATTTTATTAATACTTTCAGTCTTTTGATCTATGTAATGTGATGCAATTACTTTTCCATTTTAATGTTGAAGTTAACTAATCTATGAGTTGTGTTTTTTTAAAGTCCATTTCCCCAAACGCGAGAATCACACAGAAATAAAAAAAAAAATGATGATTAGTAACAAAGACTGTCTCATCCACTTGGTTTATATCAATCTGTCTTCTCAACATTGACACTCATGCAAATTAGAAATGTCAGGTGATTATTTTAATACTTGCTCTTCCAGGCAGTGATGTTGATCCAGTCTGCAGCACGTATAAAATGCCTGTAATTCCACTTCCTCTCCACTATCAGTTATAACATAAATTACATCCTGGTTGTTCTTCAAAGTTTCATGAGCAGGTTGCTTTATATTAATCATATCATTTCCTTTTGATGCATTTCAGCCCATGATGAATTATATCTTTGTGTTAAAGTTAAGATAATCCCGGGATCTGTAACAACAACAAGTTCTGAATCACAACAAGTGTCAACATTTCTTTTAATTTTCATGTCATCTATACAGAGGAAATTTCATGAAACACTGTAGTATCTAAAAACTACGCTGCAGATAAACAGTGACTCCCAAAGTATCCAAAACTAATACGAGGGTTTCTTCCTGCTACAGTAGGTGTCACCATGGCAACTGACTGGTGAAAAAAACACCACCCACAACTGGTAACAATGGGTGCTTATGAGCTTATGCCACTGATACACATCCCCATGGTAACCAAAGGAGGTGATGCTGAAGACGAGAGATCACAAAATCAGCACTTATTGATTTCCTACATAATGAATTTATCGACCAATCAGTTCCAAGAATTATTAGAATTAACCGTGTTCCTATTTTTTACCTGTTGGCTACATTCAGTTAAGTTTTATTTATCTGGTGCAGTTGTGTTGACTTCAGCCTGTATCATGTTTTTAACCTCTCAATATTTTTCTGATATTATAGTTTGTAAAATCAGCTCCTCGGCTGCTGGTAGACTGTTCTATGACCGGGTTAGGTTAATTAGGTTCTGCCAAAAACCCGCCCTTTGATCTGAACACCACATTAGGAATATTGTAACTTATTGGGAAACCCTGGGCTGAGTGACCAGTTGATAAACACCTTTATGTGACCACATGATTCCTGATGTTAATGAAGCTGTATCCAGAAAAAGAAAATATATGTATGCTGAACTTGCTTTGTAGTACATGTACTTGGAGAGCTACGTCATGTCAACAACAGGTTTCCTGTGTAGTTTGAAGTAAGTGCCCAGTTTTGATTAGTTGATCTGTGGACAACAAGGAATACCCACACTATCCTAGAAAGGTATTACAGCAAGACTGTAACGTTCATTTTTTCCACTACCAAATTTGTTTTATTGGATTGTTGATCCAATTCCCCTTCATATGGTTTAGTGCAGTGGTTCCCAACCCCGGGGCCACGGACCGGTATCAGTCGTTTGGTACCGGGCCGTGAGAGTTGAGGCTTGGGTGTGAAATCTATGGTTTTCAGGATTTTTATCGGTTTTTAGCTTTAACTTGGTTTCCCTGGGTCTTTTCTCGTGTGTTATGAATAAATCTTCTTCTTTTTTTTTACCGGTACTGGTTTGTATTTATCTGCGACACCTTAAAGGCCGGTCTGTGAAAACATTGTCGGACGAAAAAGGTTGGCGATCACTGGGTTAGCGCACTAGAAAAGCTTTCTGACAGAAGGTAAAGATCTCCCGTGTGCAATAACCTTATTCTCAGTTGTCAAAGTTGAGATCACTTGGGTGATAAGTCCCAGCCCGTCTGAAGCACTGACAGTAAAGACAGAATCAAGGGTTGCTTATGCTGCCTTGTTTTAAATGATCTCGCAGCGTTGCAGTTTGACTGTTTGAACACAGATAGAGATCCCTGTGTAATTAACACTGTTTTTCTGTCCTGATCTTAATTCCATGTTACAAATACCAGAAATTAGATGAAGAAGATTGATGCTAATCTTACAACTGTATTCTATGAAGTAGGACACCGAACAATAGCTTGGTGTAAGTTCTGAAATCAGTGAGAAAAAACTGTCCTGGGTTACTCCTAAGACGGGTTGGCTGCTTTACTGAATACTGCTTCATATTTCCAACTGATATTGCTTTTGTTCAGTTTTGTACGTAATGCATCGCTATTCTAAAACACACCAGTACTCACATTAGCCAGAACGTTTTTGATTTCACCATTCAAAAACCTGAAGTACAACGCTGCCTCTGACTGTCTCCCATTCATTAAGCCAAGTATAAAACAAGACATGGCTTGTATGTTTCTTCAGTAAGATGTAGAAGTATTGCTGTTGTGCTCTGAAGTATTACTTGAGGAGCGCAAAAGCTATTGATTTAATCAGTGACAACTGATAATTCAGTATAACTAAGTTGGAAATGTCCTGAATAGATTTTCTTGTGATTATTAGTTCATTAGTCTAGATTAAATGTAAACATCTGTACATTTCATGGGAAAAGACAGCTTAGGCACGACCAGCGTCACACAAAACCCACTTCTACTATCCATGCAGAACTTTAAGCAGCAGAAATATGCAATCTCCTGACGTGACTAATGATCACTGAAACTGAGATACGTCTAATCTACTTTGTTCTGCACAGACCACTGTAAAAATGGTTCCCAAGTCTGAGGTGGTACAGTAATTTGTCCTTTTTGAGACAGAAGCCTCATTTAATCACTCATGGGGTTCTTAATCCGCTTGGGGATTAAAATGAACTTTCTTTTATTTCCTTGATCTGCAGGAGGGGCTGTAGTTACTGCCTTGGGAAAAATCTGCAGAGTCAGGCACACTACCAAGCACCCAACCGAGGTAACGTATGGGAATCGACTGCTCCTCTACGTGCCTTCCACGCACATGGGAGAAACCAGAGGTCTTGGTGTCAAAGGGTACAAATGAGAAATGAGACATGTTATGTATGCCAACGTGTCACGAGTCAGCTTGGATGGTCCTGTACCGCTCTGGAGAGAGGGAAGGTCCACGGAGGGAAGAGAGGATAAGGAAAGAACTCCATGACCTGGGATTAGACTGCTTTAGATTATCTACTGTACTGCTGTTACACTTTTTTCTGACTCCAAGGCTTACAGTTAGATGAAATAACTCTCGCTCTGCAGGCCTACTTGTTGTTCCTAGAGTATTTAAAAGTAGAATGGGAGGGAGAGCCTTCAGTTTTCAGGCCCCTCTTCTGTGGAACCAGCTTCCAGTTTGGATTCAGGAGACAGACACTATCTCTACTTTCAAGATTAGGCTTCAAACCTTCCATTTGATAATGCCTGTAGTTACGTATTATCAAAACCCTTTCCTAGAGTCTCCTGTCTGTACCACATAATTTCTCTAAAAACTCTACTTTCAGGATTTTCCACTTTATTCATGCTTTGTTAGCCTTTGGCTTTGTTATAGCTTCAAGGTGACAATTTTGTGACTCACCATTCAAAAGCATGTGTGGAGCACGAAAAAATAAATTTAACCTGAGATTGCAGGTTAAATCTAAGTGGTTTTTCCTCCACGTGCTGGTCCTTCTGACCCCGGGATGATGGATTGCCTAGTTGGCGTTGATGAACCTTGTTCTGCTAATGAGAACTTTCAGCAGGTGAGGACTGCCTCATGCGCCGCTGCACTGAGAACAAGGTGAAGTACACCTACACGATGAGAAACTCACTGGAGAGAAAGACTTTTTATATGTATCGGGAAACAAATCACACCAACAACTGTCTAAAAATAATTTGTATTATAATATTAAAGAGACAATCAGATGACCAAGGACTTAGCAACAGCGAGAAGTAAAAACTATTTTAACTGTGAGAAACGTGCAGCCACAGCAGGTTCAGAGACGGACTTTTCATACTTGAGAGGAAACAGACAGACAGATGGTTTAACTGATTTTTATCATTGGGCTTCATGGATAAACACAACTGGGTATCACCTGCATAGCAATGCAAAGCAATGACAAAGTTTGGTGTGTTCTGTAATAATAATGTTTAAGGAAGTAAGAAGTAATGTAAAAAGTGCAGGTCCCAGCACAGAACCTTGTGGAATCCCATGACTAACATTTGCACGTGAAAACTCCCCTCATGAAAAATTGTGTGTGGTTGTTTTTAAGCACACGACACTTCCAACACCCATGAACACCACTACAACCACACATACAGAGAGAGAGACCCAAAGAACCAAATAGTGGTGCAAACACATAAACAGACTCGAAACATAAAGAAATTGAAAATGACAACAAAGAGAACAAAACAACAACAAACTGAATCAAACAGTGATGGAGAAATGACCGCAGCAAAGCTGGATCTGTTTGCCTCATAATCCATCCACATCTCACACAAGCAGATCAACCCATTAAAAATAAATAAAGCTTTTAATACATGGCATTACACTTGAGCCAACGAGCTTTGTAACACCCATCTGTGGTTGAAATGCCAAAGTACTTGTACTATTGCTCCTGTCTCCTACAAGCAGACATAAGTTCTACCAGGGCTGATTAAAGGATCTGAGTTCTCTTTTTTAAAAATGTAAGACTTGCAATTAAAGATATCAAAACTTTAGTGGATAAAAATGTCACTTTCTATACAGTAAGGATAGCTCACATTATTGCACATGAACAAGTTGTCGAAGAGAAAGGAAAGAGTACTACTAAACAAGCCACAACAGCTTTTCTGTGTGTTGCATCTCTGTGAAATATGACAGATCCTTACATCTGCTGGAAAAACAGGATTTCTCTTTGGAACTTAAACATGGTCGGATTGTTCTGCTAAAGCTTATAGTAGAGCAGGCTGTTCTTACATGACATGAGAACAGTGACCATAAGGATAAGTTCCAACCCATGAAAGTATGTTAATACTACTGGTCTCCCATGACTTTGAAAGAATGAGAAATCACTGAAAAGGCTTTGGCTGAGAAAAAAAATCATGAAAGCTTGTGCACATTCCTACAGTTACAGCACAGAGAGGCTGATAAGCTATAATAATTTTTACATGTAGGGACTTGAAATTATTTGAGTGAAAACATGAATATGAATCTTCTTTTTTCTTCCTGTAATGTGAGTAAATTCAGCTAATCAATTTACTTCAAAGGAAACTTGTTTTCTTTCAGGGCTTCACTTCAGTTTTTACCCAACAGTTCATGTTTGAGCTGCTTTTCCATCTATATCCGTCTTACACTTATCCAATTCAGGGTTGCAGGAGCGCTGCAATTTCACTAAGATTGAGTTCAAATATTCTTCCACCAGTTTTTCTTTCTGTACTTGCATTTCAGTTGCAGATTCAGACAAGTCAGTGTTTAGCTTCCATCTATGATTTTAGCTGAAACACATCAATGAACAAAATATACATCTTATTTTGAAAGTTGTATCCAAGTTTGCATTACTTCCCTGATTAGTACATCCTTGCTGAGCAACATGTTAGCATAACTGCAATTATTGTAAGCAGGAGTAATAAAAATACATAAACTGTGTTTTCATATGTTTTGATTTTCTTTAAATGATTCTGACCAGGTTTGACTCTAAATGCAGAGTCGGTGTACAAACCGATGCAGCTTAAATTCATGGTAAGGCATCAATAAACCACAATATGTTATTCGATGAAGAGAAATCACCTGACATGCCACTGATACACAGGTATCGTCAGCTTGTTGTCTGTAGATGCAAATCATTAAATATACTAAAATTTTTGTAACAGGCTTTGTTGTAGAACAAAATCTGCTTAGTGTCACTAATGTTAGCTATTGATTATGTTAGACACAGGTTAGCTTTATGAAGCAGGATAAAACTGTCATTTTTGGCTAGGCCCATTCAAAATACAATGCTCTAGCTAAATGTTACACAATACCAACCCGGTTCAAAAAGACATTTTAAGTATTTTAAGTAAGCTTTAATATAAAGAGTGCAACACAGATTAAGACATGGGCAGCCTGTCAGCAGGAGACACGGAGAGAAGAGGGCAAACAAAAAGCTTACAATGACTGCTGTCGGGTGACTGTCCTTCTCGGTGTCTGTCAGTATGTTGTTATCTCTCCGGCTGCAGCATCCACTACCAAACACCTTCCAGTCTGCCGCATCTACAGCATCTCTGCACGCTGAGCATGGCAGAGCAGACTGGGAGGGGCGGGGTGGGGCCTGGTGAACTGATGAAGGAGGGACACTGGATCTGACAGGGGAGGAAAATTCTCCTTTACTTCGTAGAAACGTGGATTTCTGCATTTCTAAGCTTTATCATAAGAGACAGGTGCCGGCTTATGTTTCTGTAACCCACATTTCCAAAACCATAGCCTGTAGCCTTATTTTACACTAACCCCTGCTTCACAATGTGCAAAGTGAAGTCATTGGGAAGGTAAAGAGATGATTTAAAGATGATTTATGGTATTTGCAGGTCCTGCTGAACACTAAACAGAAGTAGCCTGTAACTGTGCAGCCTATGTATAATGTAGAGATACAGCAGATGCCACCGTATCTACTGAGTGAAATTGAATTTTTCAGAGTCTTCAAAGATGTGACAAGTACAGCAACACTCTTAAAATCATGTCTTAAAATCATGAAATCATTATCAAAAAAGTGCATTTTGTATTTAATATTAAAATTTGCTTGATGATCTGAAATGTGAGTGTGACAAATGTGCAAAAAGAAAGAAAGAAAGTGTCAAATACCTTTTCACAGCACATCCCTCTCTACCTGGGACATGCCCTGAACACACCTGGTGTCAAACAGGGACGACGGGGCCCTTCAGACGTGTTGCTTCACTCCCAACAGTGACGAGATTTAAACACAACAGAAAAAAAGGCGACTTGCAAGAGACATTTTGAAAACCTGTGTTTACAAAGTGAATGAAAACTTTATTGACTGAGTCAATTTCAGGTGAGAAGTTGCATTTCCCCACACTGCAGTTAAGATTTGTTTTCAACACCGTCATACAAAGGACGCACCAGGAAAATGAGTAAGGCTTCCCCTAAAAAGAAGCGAATACTGAGAGATTAGCTCATTTTTGATAGGAGCAAGCTATGCAAGCAGTCATTGTTGCTGTGTGTTACTTTGGACACTAAATGAAGTTTAGAAGGAAGAGTAAAAATCCACACATGTATGTAATCTGTCAAATTCTCCTCATAAAACAACATATACATTAAATATTTTCTGTAAATCCTTGTAGAAAACACTGGTCACAGTTTCCAGGCTTATGTGTACCCTCATAAAGATGTAACATGTGAAAATGTCACTCAACAAGAGTCTGAAAATAGTTTTGTACTAACTGTCATAAAAGTAATAAAAAATATTTATTTAGTAAAAACTTACAACCCTATTTAAGTAATGTATCATTCAGTTTTTAAATGCACATAGAGTACCCAGTATTAGTAGATCATTATATAGAATCACAAACATGATTTTATTGATTGATTCATGAGTCACTTTACTGCTGTAGCTAGATATTATTTTATTTAATACACTTACTGATGCAATAATACATCAACATATAGCAGTACACCTATAGTTTTAAATCTGTAAAATTATAGGTAAATGAATGCTGTGGAGTATAAGCTACAGTATTCAAGTCCAAAATATTGGGGGGAAGAAGAACAGAATTACTGCACCACTGTATTCCATCATAGATCCTGTTCATGCTTTCACGACGCTCTAGTCCAGTGGCAGTGATAGCGATGACAATGGTGGGTGTGGTGGGAGGATCTTATTTCATAGTTGATGGTGCCACCCCGATTTCTCCTCTTCCAAACCATCAGGCAGCTCACACTAGGCGGATTTCTGTCCGCGTCTGGTGTGGATGGAGTGCTGCTGACCTCAAATGAGGATCTGATCGGGTAGTGTAAGAAACACAGGGTCTACAGAGCTAGCAGAGATGACAGAGTCTGGAGATGAAGGAGAGGTCACCAAGGCAGTTAAACTCCAGTGGCTGTGCCCCTTGAGTTCACTCCAATGAGACTGTGGGGCTGCACTGGTTTACCTGCTTATTCAGGTCATTGTGTCCTTGCCTGGCAAACTAGGTGGTTGTCTCTGTTTTCAAGAATTCTTCAGACTCACTTTGTCAAAAAGGGGCCGGAGGCCGGTAACTTGAACTGAACCCAAGTGCAGTAACCCAGACTGGAGGAGGAACGAACGTTTTATAACAATGTTTATTAAACGAACACAATGTAACTGTCATGGTCCTGGGTCATTTTTTAAAATATTTTTATTAGGATTTTTTTCATAGAAACAGACAATGACAAAAGAAAACAAACACAAGAACCAGGACAGAACTAAGCTCAGGAAATACAAGATTCTGAGGTAAACCAAAACTCCTCAAAACAAATCACAGTAAGACCAATAGTCAGGCAAATTAATTCAGTTTGGGAAAGCCCCGCAACAAGGAGGATGACAGTACAGGTCCAACATATTTCAGATATGGGTCCCAGGTTCTGTGGAAAGAGTCCAAGGTGGAGTTGAGCATACAAGTTATATATTCATTGGGAATACAGTCCATACAATGTTATGCCAGGATTTCTTAGTTGGGATTGCTGGCCTGCCCCAGAGGAGCAGGACATTCTTCCTGGCCGCAAAGAATAACAGCTGGAACAGTCTATTGTGCTTGCCTTTGATAACCAGATTGTCCATTATTCCCAGTGTAAGACACAGAGGGACCACAGGAACAACAGAGTTGAAAATAACTGAAAGCACCTTTGCAACATCAGACCAGAACTGTTGAATTTTCACACATGACCTAAAACAATGCATAAAGTCACCGTCCTCAGCATTAAACTTCGAGCATAAGGGGAGGAGTTTCCATCTATTATACTTTTTTAAAGAGGGTGTGATGTATACCCGATGAACAATTTTTAACTGAATCCATTTAGCCTGATTACAGACAGATATCTTAGAGGCACACGTCCAAATCTCCTGCCAGTCTGGATGTCATGGTCTGCGGTGGGTGGCTGGAATTTCCGTAAGGCTCCTGAACCTACCTGGGATCCGTCCATGGGCAGGGCCACCTCCTCCAGCTCCTGCACACCTGGAGCCAATGGCAGGAAATCAAGCCAGAGGGATTTAAGCCACACGTTGATGTGCATTCACCGCCAGTTTGTCATCAACCCATGTTGGTAACAGGCCCTTATGCTTCAAGTTCTCGCTGTGATTTATCTTGTTAACATGACTTTCTTGTGCTGCAGTTACTGGATTCTAGTGATGGCCAAATGAAGCTTTCCGAAGCACTGAAGCTTGTGTTGAAAAACGGTTCATTACTCGAAGCTTTTTAACACAGTCCTCTCTGGTGACATCTGGTGGCCAAAAATACGAAGAGCAGCTTGAATCCACAAAATAAAACCAACTGCTTCATTACGATTGCCCACTCTACTGAGTGGAGTTTTGTCTGATATTGGGCCGCCGTTGTGTTGCTTTGAACGTGTATTTTTTGGTGGTTAAAAAAATGTGTTTTATTTGTTTAATAAATAGTTTTGACCAGTAAACTCTCCTTGTTATGCACCATGGTGTGGTCTTCCTTTGCTTGTGACTTCTTGATGTTGGTAAATACAATAATTGAAAAATACCACGTTACATATAATATATACATATAATAATGTCCGGGGATAGTTGTAACGTGGGTCAGTTGTAACACTTCCAATTTCTCCAATCAGGGCTAAGTTTCAAATGATGTGACTC
>NW_024582493.1:285709-291050 GCF_018398535.1 Haplochromis burtoni | reverse complement strand
TCTCAGTGGAATGATCAGTGGTTCGCTGTCACCATCAAAACACTCCACAAATCCCGTGAATGATTTGCTTCCTTATAAACCATTGAATCAGACACACACACAGTTAGGCTCTAAATGAAGCTTCGGACGTCACCGATCACGTGACTCTGGCCAAACGAGTCAAGCTTCGATACAGTGCTTCTGAAGCAGTGTGTTGATTTTTTTGACACACGCACCGGAGCTTCAGCTTCAAGCGGGCCATCACTACTGGATTCATCTTGGCTCACGCTCTACCTCCGGACTCAGGATACCAAGCAATGATTTTAAAAATCACTCTGTGCCTCACCTGCCTGCCCTCCTGCCATCACACTCCATCTGAAGAACTAAGATCTCAGGGCAGCCTTGCCACGCCACTCAGCTCCCCTGGATTCTCGTCACTCCCCTCTCAACACTTTGTGTCCCTCACTGCAGCTAAGAATTGCTATACTTACTACTTACCACTTCAGCGCTACCTCCACTACTTCCCTAACCCCGCTGTCTTCTCTCTTCAGGGTGACTGTTCCCTGTTCAGCTCCACTCTGCATCTCAGGCCCCGTTCCCTCGCCCTAGCCACGTTTCCCAGGCCACGCCACGTCAGACTCTACGTCTTATTGTTTTTTGTCCTTGCTACGTTTCTAGCGCTTAAGCCTAATAAAATATTGTTAAACCATCTGCTGTCTCTGCTCTGGGTTTCTACGCCTGAGTTCAGTTCAGTACAGACCACTCGGTCCCGTGACACTAGATCATTTATGGAGCGGCCTAGGTCTCTTTCCTGCCAGGGAGGATGTCAAATGGGCCCGGCCCTCCAAAGCATGGATAGACCTCCAGGCCTTGACAGAGCATAGAGTAATAGGATTGTTGGAGAATTTTTTTCAATTCACTAATCTCTAAAGAGATTTTAGATGCCTCTGATGTTGGCGCCGGCGCCGTCCTTTCTCAACATGGCCCAGATGGAAAACTTCACCCATGCTGCTATTTCTCAAGGAAGTTTTCTCCCACGCAGCAATGGTACGGTGTCGGTGACCGGGAACTCCTGACCATCGAGTGGGCCTCAGAAGAATGGCAGCATTGGCTTCTGGGAGTGAAGGACCCTTTTCTGATCTGGACTGATCATCAGAACCTGATCCATATCCGGACTGCCAAGCAGCTCAACCCAAGGCAGACTCGTTGGGCCCTGTTCTTTGAGTCTTACAATTTCCACCTCGCCTACCGTCCTGGTTCCAAGAACGCTAAGGTGGACACCCTCTCCAGACAGTTTGCCCAGGACGGCCTCAAATCGAACCCTGGACCCATCCTACCTGCTCATCGGCTTGCTGCCCTCCTTCGGTGGCCTCTGGAGGACTCCATCCAGAGGAGCTGGTCACCGAACCAGCTCCTCCTGACACCCCTGCAGGGAGGTTCTATGTCCCCTCCCGGTGCCGTCAGGAGGCCTTGCTCTGGGCCCACTCCTCTCCACTCTCTGGTCACCCGGGGCCCAACAGGACCCTCCAACTCCTCCGTCGTGCCTTCTTGTGGCCCTCCATGACTCGGGACGTCCGTGAATTTGTTTCCGCCTGTGACACCTGTGCTCGGCCTAAGTCCTCGACTCAGCCTTCAGCTGGCGACCCTCTCCCTGTGCCCAGACGTCCCTGGTCCCATGTCGGCCTTGACTTTGTTACCGGCCTCCCGTCCGTGGACGGTCTCGAGACCATCCTCACCTTTGTGGACCGGTTTTCAAAGGCGGTGCACCTGGTTGCACTGGCTGGCCTCCTTTCTGCTAGGCGGACGGCCGAGCTCTTCTTGGAACATGTCGTTCGGCTTCATGGGTTCCCCAAGGACATCGTCTCCGACAGGGGCCCCAGTTCTCTGCCAGGTCCTGGAAAGCCTTTTGCCGTCTGATTGGAGCCTCTCCCAGCCTCTCGTCCGGCTACCACCCTCAGACCAACAGGCAGGTCGAACGGACCAATCAACAGTTGGGGCGCTTTTTTGAGGTGCTTCGTCTCCGCCCAACCGTCGCTTTGGACTCGTTACCTGCTGTGAGCTGAGCTGTTTCATAACCTTCACGTCTCTTCGGCCACCGGTCTCACGCCCTTTGAAGTCTGTCGCGGTTTCCATCCTCCTGTCTTCGACCATCAGGAGGTGGAGGTTGAAGTACCTGCTACTGAACGGATGGTCCGCCACTGTCGTCTGGCCTGGATCAAGGCTCAGGCTGCCATTTCCCGATCCAAAGCTCTGTACGCCAAGCAACATCGTCGGCGCCACCGTCCGGGTCATCCTTTTCGGCCGGGGGATCGTGTCTGGCACCTGAGGCTCCGTACCGAGTCCAGGAAGCTCACTCCCAGGTTCGTTGGCCCATACGAGATCACTGCCAGGCTCAACCCCGTTGCTTATCGTCTCTGGCTTCAATCCGCCATGACGGTCCATCCTGTTTTCCACATCTCGTAGCTTAAGCGGTACGTTACCTCCCCGCTGGCGCCTCCCTGCCCGGCTAAATGTTTTTTTTAAAATAACGCAATAGTTACTTTTCAAGTAATTAATTACTTTTAGAATATTGTAACTCAGTTACTAACTCAGGTTACTTTTTTGAAGAAGTAACTAGTAACTATAGTTAATTACTTTTTCAAAGTAACTTGCCCAACACTGGTTAAATGTGTTTGTAAGCTAATCCGTAACTTAGGTCCTTAGCTAGCTACCTAGCTAGCTAAGATGAGCACTCAGCTGTTTTGTAAAGTTCGTTTAGCTAACCCGTGCAGGTGAATGAATTTACCCCGTCTAAAGAAATCAAAGGAAATGCACCGGGCTGCTCAGTAACTAACTAACCACGGTTACTGTACTTTTATTATGAGTATTATACTGTAAGAGCAACAGGCTGGACTCTGCTTCTGCTCCTGTGTACAGCTTATTATTGAATATGTGTTTTCTGTCGCTTGCCACATGTGGAAGGACATTAACACCAACTTTTAAAAACCTGGCACTTCAGTAACCCCTCATTAGTCAGTAGCTACGGATTAAATAGCAAAGCCTGATATTTATGTACTGAAACCAACAACTTCCGCTTGGCAGCTTAAGTTAAAATGTTTAATTTTTTCCTTTGATTATTTCTTTTAGCACTGACTCTGTATATTTTTTGTTTGTTGCAAATATTCAGGTTAAAAAACTGTCTAAATTATTGTTAATGAGTTATGCTATCACGGTGAATCAGAGCAAACACAAACCCAGGAGGGGAGGAATGTGCCATCTGAGCTGTAGTTAGAAGGGGTGCGTGAAACAGTCTATATACACAAATCACAGGGGTTTTATTTCTCTCTTTGGCTCTTGGTGAAGGCGGTCACACTTTTCTCCTCTCCTCTCCCTTATCTTCCCTGCTTTGCCTCTTGTGTCCTTGTCTAGTCTCGTGTATTTTTGTATTACTTTTCCCTGGAACATTCTCTCACAGTCTGATCTCTAAAACCTAACAGAGGAATTACGGTCTGAAGTCTGGGCTCGGGTGAGCCTGAGTGTCTTGGATGTACTTTCCCTGCCGGATACACGATGGATGGGTGGAATAACTGGAGGGTCGTGTGCCTGGCGGGACTGTTGATCGAAGACGCTGAAGATATCTACCTATTCGGAACCATGATAACAGGGTTTTTGCTGATCGGAGCTGGCTGGGCCCTGGCTTATCGAAGATTAAAGAAAGCAGAATCGGCTGTTCAAACCCTCACAAGGCTGGGATTGAAACAATGGGACGCGTCGTGAGTTCTCAAAATGGGCTCATTGAGTGCAGCACGGATAAGATCTTGGAGAAGCTACGGCTGCCATGAACACAATAAGACCTCTGAGCGCAAATTGGATTACATCTTGGAGAAGCTCAATGTGGTCGTGAGTTCTCAGAATCTGCTCTTTGAGCACAAGAATGACAAGATCACGGAACGTAAGGTTGATAACATCATGGAGAAGCTCGCGGCTCTCCAACGGGAGATTGAGAGGCCAGTGTTGGAGTGTTAGAACAGCTTTGAAATTCACATGAGTTGTTCGCACTAAAGTATAAACCACCATCACTTCATGCGGAGACCACTTCGGCGCCTACTGCGCTCTCAAGGCTGGAGCTGAACAAAAACACCCTGATAACGACTGTGTTGAGTCTGTTCCTTCCCATTCCATGCAAGGCCACCTGGGTTGGCTGGAAGACTGTTTACTTAGCCTGGCAGGGCGAAGGACACTGTCTCAGCTGAACTCTGGACACACACACACACATACACTGATAAGCACACACTGATCCCCCCTCCCTTTCCAAACGGCTTCGATGCTTGTCCCCTCCCGGGGAAGATGGCGGTCGACTGGACCAGCGCAGACATGCTGCAGGACCGGATGCGCTGTCTACACCGGCTCTCTCTTACCCTTTACCCGCCCTGTTGCTTGTCTTGTGTTTCTATGCTGTATTGATAGTCATGTGCTTTTTGTGCTGAGGTGTTTTTTTTCTGTTATCAAACTGTTCTCCCACTAGGAGCTCAGTCTGAGTGGAGTTTTTTCTCCTCCTCTCACCTCATGTTATGTATTGTCGTTGTTTTTTCCTATCAGCCTACCTCTCTGACATGTCTCCCCAATGTGTTGTTTGTGTAAGTCTGGTCAGAAGGTTCCTTTGTAAGTGTGCATGCACCATTAGCGTGCTGCCTGCTGTAACCTATAATTTCCTTCGGGATTAATAAAGTATTCTGATTCTGATTTATCATAAAGTAATTCAGAGTCATTCATACCAGAGTAACCAGAGAGCACAACATATATTTAACTTTCTACAGGACTTAAAGATATTATGTAAAAGTCCAGACCCTCTGAGGATTATCTGAGTACTTCTAACATTACACAAAGCAAAGGTCTCCATCAGTGTTCATGAAATGCTGGGTTTATCCATCTTCTGGGGTGGGCCTACAGTGGAACTCAGAAGACTTCAATGTGAGGGAGCTGCTGGTGAAGATCACGAGCCCTGCTTGATCCCTGCGATGAGTTTCAGTGTTCCTGGTGTTTCTCAAATGATGCCTGTTATTGTGGGTCAACAGAACATCTGGCACAGGATAACTGTAATGAAATAAAGGGAAGAAATTTAAAAAAAAAATCTTGGAAATGACCTACAGAAATAACTTTTAAAAATGCTGATTTTTTTATTTACTTTTTTTTTTTTTTGCCAATCAAGATAACTAAAAGTATAATTTTCACCATACAATTACTAACCTTGTCATCTCCTGCACTGTCTGTTTTGGGCTCTGGGCTTGTCCTTCCCAGCGCTCATGAGTAGGGATGCGTATCGTTTAGGTTTTATCCGATACCGGTGCCAAACCGGTACTTTTGAAACGGTGCCGGTGCTTAA
>NW_024582493.1:278609-285684 GCF_018398535.1 Haplochromis burtoni | reverse complement strand
ACGGTGCTCAAACCGGTGCTTAAAGAATGGAGAACACAAAATTGGTCCAAAAACCTCTCATGTTTAACTGTTTTCCACTTTTTCTTTGGTCATTTTAGCCTTTTTGGCCAGGGTGAAGGGAGTATCTGCCATCAAACAAGAAGACAGCCGCATGTAGCTATGATGATGTTTGCTAGTTCACCTTACGTGCATTAATGTAATAACGTGGTTAGCCTACTCAACGTAAATTACACACGAACAACATTAAGCTACTCACGAAGAAACGGCTGCTGCTGCATCATCATCTCATCATTTCTGCTACACTGGCAGGGCTAGGGGCCAGGACTCTCCTCTTCGGGTTTGTGGGGGATGTTGCTAACTCCGGGTCCGATAACGGCAACCCACCCGCAGTAGATGTGCTCGGTGTGAGGTCTCGCAGCAAGCTATCAAATACGGCGCATTTCTCGGCTTTTAAAAAAACGCTATGCGTCGCCAGGTGTTTCATCGGATTTGAGGGTTACCTCCTTTGACAGTATCACAGTATCAGCTTAAAGCACTTGTTGCAGGCTGCTGAGTTTGCATATTTTGCTGTGAAGTACAGCCAGACTTTTGACCGCTTCGCCTTGGACATTTTTAATCTGTAGCTCTGCTCTAAAAGAACGTACGTACCTGGCCCCGCCTACTATCCTCGGAAACGTAAAATGATTGGCTAGAAGTGTATCACAGCTCAGGAAAAAAAAGCACCGAAATAAAGCACCGAAATGTGCGCTGCTTTTCGGTCTGGTTACTACCGTTTATGTCAGAACCGGTACCCATCCCTACTCATGAGACTGCTTTTGCTGCACTGTGGTATGAGGTGCTAACCTGTTGACAATGTTGGGAAGGTTACTTTTAAAATGTATTCCATTACACATTACAGAAGTAACATATTCTGAATACTTTACAACTACATGAATGTACTATTGCTGTGTGATTTATTACTATTACTGAAGGTTACTCTCCACACCAACACCAGCTAGATGTTTAAATCTTAATATAAATGAGTAACAGTAGGTGGACATTAGGTAAGGCTGCACTTTTTGCAGCGATCTCGTATAGAAAACTATTCCTCGCGTATATAAAACAGGTCCGCGGCTCCGAACCGTAGTAAAGGGACCTCTGGCTAATACGTCGGGTTCGTGTCGGGCTCGTAGCTGAAAAGTATGCCGTTATTTTTGTGCCACTATTCTGACGCGTGTAAAAAAAATTCGAGTGCACGTAAAAAAATTTTGCAGGTGCAAGTGTTGCATTTTGAGGAGAAATTTATTATGAGTGAAGAAAAGCTAAATTTGAGTGAACAAAACTCATTGCTGCGTGCAAAAAATGTATTTCAGTGTTTGCTATTATCCACACACACACACAGCAGCCCCTCTCGCTCAATTTTTCATTCTGGGATATTGCATTTTGTCATTTTGAGCTGATGAGACCAGCCAATCAGATTTTTTTGCATCCAAGTCTGTGATTGGCTGGTTTTGTGGCACAAATATAACGGTGTAGAGAAAGAGTTGACGCGCACGGCAGAAATGTTGATGAGCGCGAGCAACACATTGCGAGCGAAGCGCAAATGCAAAAACTGAGCGAGAGGGGCTGCTGTGTGTGTGGATAATAGCAAACACTGAAATACATTTTTTGCACGCAGCAATGAATTTTGTTCACTCAAATTCAGCTTTTCTTCGCTCAAAATAAATTTCTCCTCAAAATACAACACTTGCACCTGCAACTTTTTTTTTACGTGCGCTCAGAATGGCGGCACAAAAATAACGCCATAGAAAACTAGCTTTACTTTGTTGTCTGGGTCAACTTTGCTAGCGAGAGACAGAGAGAGGCGTTGAAAGGCTGCTCCAACAAAACTTATTGTTTCAGAGGAAAACACGAACACAGTGTACAGTCGAGTCTTAACAGCTTACTTACAGCTGGGCTCGTCAGGCACTCTTCTTGGCTGCAGCGGTTATTATTATATTTACATGCTTCCAGCTCCCGTTTCTGCTCGGTGACAACTCGTACTTTTCCTTTTTCCCCCTCCCTCGCTCACAGACACATAACAGGTATGGCAGTCCATTCTCCCTGCAGCACGGACTACACTGCCCATGAGGCTACATTCTTTAGGGCTATGCCTGTAACACTCTGCCTATTTGCCTTCATATTAAATCATTTTTGATAATAATTTTTAAAAATATTTCTTCACTCACGGGCCGTAAGTAGTGGTGACATGGGCCGCGAGATTGAGACACAGGCGTTAGAGCTTCTTATTGCGTGTTTTGTTTGGGTTTCCACCGGGTGTTCTGGGAATCCATCCTACCTGACAAACCATCCTACCCGTTGTTTCTGCGAAATTAAGTGCCAAACCATACCTTTGTGAATGTTACCTACAAGCATACTTTAACGGGTAAAATGAAGCGGCAAACCATTCAGGCTTTATGAATATGAGCTACAAGCACACTCTGATGGGCAAAGTTAAGTGGCAGTGCTGGAATTACTCTGTGACAGCAGAAATGTGCATAAACTACTTACAGTAGGACGTTTTGCCAAAGTAGGATGGTTTATCAGAACTGCGTGGAATTAACAAAAATGGATTGGGGGCAGCCTAACATATGAAACAGGAAAAGACCGCCATGTAATCCACTTATTTCAACAAAGTAACTGTATTCGGAATACCACCTTTTTAAATGGTAACTGTAACAGAATACAGTTACTCATATTTTGTATTTTAAATGCATAATGTCGGTACATGTATTCTGTTACTCCCCAACACTGCAGGACATACCTGCTGCAGCCGCACATATTACAGATGACACTGTAAACACTAGACTGTGCACCACAAACCTCATTGCACAGGTATCATTAAGTACAGATGGTGAATATGAAAGTACTCTTGGGACTTCTTTGAACCTCTTTGAATGAGGTTTAGGAAGGTGATAAGCACGTGTTGTAATGTGGACTGTGGTAGCTAAACTAATACATACAGTCTGGTACAAATGTATTCGGACGATGACACAATGTTTGGAATTTGCCTCTGTACACCATCACGGTGGATTTTAAATCAAACAAACAGGATGTGATTAAAGTGAAGACCTTTAGGTTTAGTTCAGATGGTTTAACAAACAATCTGAAGCATTACATTTATTCAGGAATTATAGACATTTTTATACATAAACCCACAATTTTATAAGCTCAGATGTATTCAGTCAATCGATCAACAAACAAATTAATGTTTAGCTGAGACATTTTCCCTTCATTTTTCCATTCAAGCAGAATGACCTGAAAGACAATAAAAGACAACTGAAGTGGATAATTCGAAATTTTCGTCCTTGTTAAAAAAATAAAAACAAAACAAGACAAAACATCTTGAGGAGTTAGATCTATCATTATATTCATGGATGGAAAAACAATAACGTCTTTTTTCCCATTAATATTGATGATTTAGTTTACTTTATGTACAGTTTGATGTTCTATAATGCTCTGCCATATAGTTTGCTATAAATGCCATTTTATTGTCATCATCTCATGCTGCTGCAACTAAAGATTGGTGAAATCTGAAAAAAACAAGATTAAAACTGGGCAAATTAATAAATGAGACAACTGAGCTAAAATCTGTTAATGTACATCCTCAATGAGCGATGCAGTTCTTTGCAAGCCCGCTGCTATCCCTAATATTAGTCTGCCTGCTGTTCACTATTGTACCACACACTTTTTGCATTGTCTGTTGGTTTTGTTCCTTCTTGAGTTGCTCGATTATGTGTTATCTGCCTGTCTGATGCAGTATTTGTGTTAGATTGGATGTTATTCGTGAAGTGTGTTTTCACATGGTTTGTTTGGTGGGACTTTATGTAAATTAGGGTGTGTTGAGATGTTTAAAGATGTGTGCAGCTTAACTTTGAACTTTTATATCTTTCTTTTTAGCCTTTGCCATATTTTCTCATGAGGCTTGGCTGTTTGGCAGGCCACCACGGTAAATAACCGTGTGCTCCTAATAACTCGCCTGATTAAATAATTATAATAGGCAAAGGTACAATAACCTTATTGAACTTCCTTTGCAAGCACATGGTTAATGATTGCAGTTCTGAAGTGTCAAGCAGCATTCATGTATATGGATAAGGACTGTGTAGACTAAAAGATGAAATTTGTCATTTAATATTTAATGTTACACTGTATATAGAATCATCCAGAAGGATGCAGTATTTTCATAGGAGTGTTATCATTGTTATAGGTACCAACTAGGACATGTAGAGACCATACTGAAAGCAATAATTAAACTTTTTTTGTGTTTTTGGACATAAAGAAATACCCAAGATATTAAGAGAACTTTATTAATAATTTCAAAACCCAAAATAAACCTATCTGAGAGATTGCAAAAACTTTAGGAGTAGACAAATCAATAATCTGGTACATTCTTAAAAAGAAAGAATGCATTGGGCAGCTCAGCAACACCAAAAGACCTGAAAGACCATGAAATAATACTGAAGTGAATCATTCTAAATTTCTTCCTTTTTTAAGAAAAAAAACTTGAGGCCTTACGTCTATCATTGCCAGAGCCTACGATCAGGAGATGTATTCATGAATGAAAATACAACAAGATCAGGAAAACCAGATTTGAGTTTTCCGATAAAGATCTAAAAGAATCTGGAGAGAATCAAAAAACAAAAGAACCTAGTTGGACGCAGCAGATGGCCCCGCCCCTCCCTGAGCCTGGTTCTGCCGGAGGTTTCTTCCTGTTAAAAGGGAGTTTTTCCTTCCCACTGTCGTCAAAGTGCTTGCTCATAGGGGGTCATATGATTGTTGGGTTTTTCTCTGTATCTATGAAGCGCCTTGAGGCGACTTTTGTTGTGATTTGGCGCTATATAAATAAAATTGAATTGAATTGACGATGAAACCAGGATCAACTTTCCTTTTCCAGAATGACTGTCAGCTGTGTTAGTGTCAGCTGTGTTCACTGTGTGTTTACACTTCCATCATTACCCTTCTGTGTATTTAAGTCCTCTGCTTCCTTTTGTTCATTGTCAGGTTGTCTGTTTTCCCTTGTCTCATGTTTCTTAGAACAAATGAGATTCCTGATGTTGACTGAAGTGTCAAGCAGCATTCATTTATGTAGATAGGCATTGTGAAACAAAAACAAAATATCCAAGATATTAAGGGTACAGAAATAATAATTTAATAAAAACCCTGTAAAACTGTCATTTTTACACTTTTGTTGTTTTCTTTTTATTTCTTGCTGATGTGCACAAAGTTTAAGCAATGCTAAAAAACAGAAATTCCAATCCAGAAAGGTCAGAGTTCACTGATGTTGGCACATGATGCAGCATGTTGGTACGTCATTGTTCATTGTACAGTTACAAAGTTTTTTTTTTTTTTTTTTTGGCCTGTCCCGTTTGGCTCTTTTGCCATCAGAATTGTTGTCTAAAGGCAAAGAAAGATGCCCAACGGATTTACTTTACCAAACTGACCATCCCAGCCTTGCTGTAATGGTCCATTTGATTCACCTTTTATTGTTTATTTTATTTTCACTTACTGAATACGGGACAGACTTGACTGGGGGAAAGAAGGGGAGAAAGAAAGAGGGAAAGAGAAACAGCTGAGAAGAGGGACGGGGGAGAAGGGCAAAAGACAAAAACCAACAGAACGGGCAGAGAAAAAAAAATGCATCTATCAATCACCTGGATCACCTGCTGAGAAAGAAAAAAGAAAACAAGCAGAAGAGAACAAGAGTAATAGAATAAACAACATCACAATGATATATGGGAATATGACAGTAAATACTAAATATTAAACATTATTGTGCAGCACATAAGATCAACAGAACACAGTGTGCTTTGAGGTATTTGCTGTGAAGTACAGCCAGACTTTTGACCGCTTCGCCTTGGACATTTTTAATCTGTAGCTCTACTCTAAAAGAACGTGCGTACCTGGCCCCGCCTACTATCCTCGGAAATGTAAAATGATTGGCTAGAAGTGTATCACAGCTCAGGAAAAGAAAAGCACCGAAATAAAGCACCGAAATGTGCGCTGCTTTTCGGTCTGGTTACTACCGTTTATGTCAGAACCGGTACCCATCCCTACTCATGAGACTGCTTTTGCTGCACTGTGGTATGAGGTGCTAACCTGTTGACAATGTTGGGAAGGTTACTTTTAAAATGTATTCCATTACACATTACAGAAGTAACATATTCTGAATACTTTACAACTACATGAATGTACTATTGCTGTGTGATTTATTACTATTACTGAAGGTTACTCTCCACACCAACACCAGCTAGATGTTTAAATCTTAATATAAATGAGTAACAGTAGGTGGACATTAGGTAAGACTGCACTTTTTGCAGCGATCTCGTATAGAAAACTATTCCTCGCGTATATACAACAGGTCCGCGGCTCCGAACCGTAGTAAAGGGACCTCTGGCTAATACGTCGGGTTCGTGTCGGGCTCGTAGCTGAAAAGTATGCCGTTATTTTTGTGCCACTATTCTGACGCGTGTAAAAAAAATTCGAGTGCACGTAAAAAAATTTTGCAGGTGCAAGTGTTGCATTTTGAGGAGAAATTTATTATGAGTGAAGAAAAGCTAAATTTGAGTGAACAAAACTCATTGCTGCGTGCAAAAAATGTATTTCAGTGTTTGCTATTATCCACACACACACACAGCAGCCCCTCTCGCTCAATTTTTCATTCTGGGATATTGCATTTTGTCATTTTGAGCTGAGACCAGCCAATCAGATTTTTTTGCATCCAAGTCTGTGATTGGCTGGTTTTGTGGCACAAATATAACGGTGTAGAGAAAGAGTTGAACGCGCACGGACAGAAATGTTGTGAGCGCGAGCAACACATTGCGAGCGAACGCAAATGCAACAATTGAGCGAGAGGGGCTGCTGTGTGTGTGGATAATAGCAAACACTGAAATACATTTTTTAGCAATGAATTTTGTTCACTCAAATTCAGCTTTTCTTCGCTCAAAATAAATTTCTCCTCAAAATACAACACTTGCACCTGCATTTTTTTTTACGTGCGCTCAGAATGGCGGCACAAAAATAACGCCATAGAAAACTAGCTTTACTTTGTTGTCTGGGT
>NW_024582493.1:272114-278584 GCF_018398535.1 Haplochromis burtoni | reverse complement strand
TATCTCTAAAACCTAACAGAGGAATTACGGTCTGAAGTCTGGGCTCGGGTGAGCCTGAGTGTCTTGGATGTACTTTCCCTGCCGGATACACGATGGATGGGTGGAATAACTGGAGGGTCGTGTGCCTGGCGGGACTGTTGATCGAAGACGCTGAAGATATCTACCTATTCGGAACCATGATAACAGGGTTTTTGCTGATCGGAGCTGGCTGGGCCCTGGCTTATCGAAGATTAAAGAAAGCAGAACTCGGCTGTTCAAACCCCACAAGCGCGCTGGGATTGAAACAATGGGACGCGTCGTGAGTTCTCAAAATGGGCTCATTGAGTGCAGCACGGATAAGATCTTGGAGAAGCTACGGCTGCCATGAACACAATAAGACCTCTGAGCGCAAATTGGATTACATCTTGGAGAAGCTCAATGTGGTCGTGAGTTCTCAGAATCTGCTCTTTGAGCACAAGAATGACAACGATCACGGACGTAAGGTTGATAACATCATGGAGAAGCTCGCGGCTCTCCAACGGGAGATTGAGAGGCCAGTGTTGGAGTGTTAGAACAGCTTTGAAATTCACATGAGTTGTTCGCACTAAAGTATAAACCACCATCACTTCATGCGGAGACCACTTCGGCGCCTACTGCGCTCTCAAGGCTGGAGCTGAACAAAAACACCCTGATAACGACTGTGTTGAGTCTGTTCCTTCCCACTCAAGGCCACCTGGGTTGGCTGGAAGACTGTTTACTTAGCCTGGCAGGGCGAAGGACACTGTCTCAGCTGAACTCTGGACACACACACACACATACACTGATAGCACACACTGATCCCCCCTCCCTTTCCAAACGCCTTCGATGCTTGTCCCCTCCCGGGGAAGATGGCGGTCGACTGGACCAGCGCAGACATGCTGCAGGACCGGATGCGCTGTCTACACCGGCTCTCTCTTACCCTTTACCCGCCCCTGTTGCTTGTCTTGTGTTTCTATGGTGTATTGATAGTCATGTGCTTTTTGTGCTGAGGTGTTTTTTCTGTTATCAAACTGTTCTCCCACTAGGAGCTCAGTCTGAGTGGAGTTTTTTCTCCTCCTCTCACCTCATGTTATGTATTGTCGTTGTTTTTTCCTATCAGCCTACCTCTCTGACATGTCTCCCCAATGTGTTGTTTGTGTAAGTCTGGTCAGAAGGTTCCTTTGTAAGTGTGCATGCACCATTAGCGTGCTGCCTGCTGTAACCTATAATTTCCTTCGGGATTAATAAAGTATTCTGATTCTGATTTATCATAAAGTAATTCAGAGTCATTCATACCAGAGTAACCAGAGAGCACAACATATATTTAACTTTCTACAGGACTTAAAGTATATTATGTAAAAGTCCAGACCCTCTGAGGATTATCTGAGTACTTCTAACATTACACAAAGCAAAGGTCTCCATCAGTGTTCATGAAATGCTGGGTTTATCTGGGGGCCAGTTCATTCTGTGAGGGAGCTGCTGGTGAAGATCACGAGCCCTGCTTGATCCGCGATGAGTTTCAGTTTCCTGGTGTTTCTGAAATGATGCCTCTCATGTGGGTCAACAGAACATCTGGCACAGGACAGCTGTAATGAAAGAAATTGAAGTTTTGAAAAAAAAATCTTGGAAATGCCCTAAATGTGAGAAGCAGATTTTGTATTTACTTTTCTTTTGCCAATCAAGATAACTAAAAGTATAATTTTCACCATACAATTACTAACCTTGTCATCTCCTGCACTGTCTGTTTTGGGCTCTGGGCTGTCCTTCCCAGCGCTCATGAGTAGGGATGCGTATGTTTAGGTTTTATCCGATACCGGTGCCAAACCGGTACTTTTGAAACGGTGCCGGTGCTTAAACGGTGCTCAAACCGGTGCTTAAAGAATGGAGAAACACAAAATTGGTCCAAAAACCTCTCATGTTTAACTGTTTTCCACTTTTTCTTTGGTCATTTTAGCCTTTTTGGCCAGGGTGAAGGGAGTATCTGCCATCAAACAAGAAGACAGCCGCATGTAGCTATGATGATGTTTGCTAGTTCACCTTACGTGCATTAATGTAATAACGTGGTTAGCCTACTCAACGTAAATTACACACGAACAACATTAAGCTACTCACGAAGAACGGCTGCTGCTGCATCATCATCCTCATCATTTCTGCTACACTGGCAGGGCTAGGGGCCAGGACTCTCCTCTTCGGGTTTTGGGGGATGTTGCTAACTCCGGGTCCGATAACGGCAACCCACCCGCAGTAGATGTGCTCGGTGTGAGGTCTCGCAGCAAGCTATCAAATACGGCGCATTTCTCGGCTTTTAAAAAAACGCTATGCGTCGCCAGGTGTTTCATCGGATTGAGGGTTACCTCCTTTGACAGTATCACAGTATCAGCTTAAAGCACTTGTTGCAGGCTGCTGAGTTTGCATTTTTGCTGTGAAGTACAGCCAGACTTTTGACCGCTTCGCCTTGGACATTTTTAATCTGTAGCTCTGCTCTAAAAGAACGTACGTACCTGGCCCCGCCTACTATCCTCGGAAACGTAAAATGATTGGCTAGAAGTGTATCACAGCTCAGGAAAAAAAAGCACCGAAATAAAGCACCGAAATGTGCGCTGCTTTTCGGTCTGGTTACTACCGTTTATGTCAGAACCGGTACCCATCCCTACTCATGAGACTGCTTTTGCTGCACTGTGGTATGAGGTGCTAACCTGTTGACAATGTTGGGAAGGTTACTTTTAAAATGTATTCCATTACACATTACAGAAGTAACATATTCTGAATACTTTACAACTACATGAATGTACTATTGCTGTGTGATTTATTACTATTACTGAAGGTTACTCTCCACACCAACACCAACTAGATGTTTAAATCTTAATATAAATGAGTAACAGTAGGTGGACATTAGGTAAGGCTGCACTTTTTGCAGCGATCTCGTATAGAAAACTATTCCTCGCGTATATAAAACAGGTCCGCGGCTCCGAACCGTAGTAAAGGGACCTCTGGCTATACGTCGGGTTCTGTCGGGCTCGTAGCTGAAAAGTATGCTTATTTTTGTGCCACTATTCTGACGCGTGTAAAAAAAATTCGAGTGCACGTAAAAAAATTTTGCAGGTGCAAGTGTTGCATTTTGAGGAGAAATTTATTATGAGTGAAGAAAAGCTAAATTTGAGTGAACAAAACTCATTGCTGCGTGCAAAAAATGTATTTCAGTGTTTGCTATTATCCCACACACACACAGCAGCCCCTCTCGCTCAATTTTTCATTCTGGGATATTGCATTTTGTCATTTTGAGCATGAGACCAGCCAATCAGATTTTTTTGCATCCAAGTCTGTGATTGGCTGGTTTTGTGGCACAAATATAACGGTGTAGAGAAAGAGTTGACCGCACGCAAGTGGCGAACACATGGGCAGAAATGTTGAGAGCGCGAGCAACACATTGCGAGCGAAGCGCAATGCAAAAACTGAGCGAGAGGGGCTGCTGTGTGTGTGGATAATAGCAAACACTGAAATACATTTTTTGCACGCAGCAATGAATTTTGTTCACTCAAATTCAGCTTTTCTTCGCTCAAAATAAATTTCTCCTCAAAATACAACACTTGCACCTGCAACTTTTTTTTTACGTGCGCTCAGAATGGCGGCACAAAAATAACGCCATAGAAAACTAGCTTTACTTTGTTGTCTGGGTCAACTTTGCTAGCGAGAGACAGAGAGAGGCGTTGAAAGGCTGCTCCAACAAACTTATTGTTTCGGAGGAAAACACGAACACAGGTACAGTCGAGTCTTAACAGCTTACTTACAGCTGGGCTCGTCAGGCACTCTTCTTGGCTGCAGGGTTATTATTATATTTACATGCTTCCAGCTCCCGTTTCTGCTCGGTGACAACTCGTACTTTTCCTTTTTCCCCTCCCTCGCTCACAGACACATAACAGGTATGGCAGTCCATTCTCCCTGCAGCACGGACTACACTGCCCATGAGGCTACATTCTTTAGGGCTATGCCTGTAACACTCTGCCTTTGCCTTCATATTAAATCATTTTTGCATAATAATTTTTAAAAATATTTCTTCACTCACGGGCCGTAAGTAGTGGTGACATGGGCCGCGAGATTGAGACACAGGCGTTAGAGCTTCTTATTGCGTGTTTTGTTTGGGTTTCCACCGGGTGTTCTGGGAATCCATCCTACCTGACAAACCATCCTACCCGTTGTTTCTGCGAAATTAAGTGCCAAACCATACCTTTGTGAATGTTACCTACAAGCATACTTTAACGGGTAAAATGAAGCGGCAAACCATTCAGGCTTTATGAATATGAGCTACAAGCACACTCTGATGGGCAAAGTTAAGTGGCAGTGCTGGAATTACTCTGTGACAGCAGAAATGTGCATAAACTACTTACAGTAGGACGTTTTGCCAAAGTAGGATGGTTTATCAGAACTGCGTGGAATTAACAAAAATGGATTGGGGGCAGCCTAACATATGAAACAGGAAAAGACCGCCATGTAATCCACTTATTTCAACAAAGTAACTGTATTCGGAATACCACCTTTTTAAATGGTAACTGTAACAGAATACAGTTACTCATATTTTGTATTTTAAATGCATAATGTCGGTACATGTATTCTGTTACTCCCCAACACTGCAGGACATACCTGCTGCAGCCGCACATATTACAGATGACACTGTAAACACTAGACTGTGCACCACAAACCTCATTGCACAGGTATCATTAAGTACAGATGGTGAATATGAAAGTACTCTTGGGACTTCTTTGAACCTCTTTGAATGAGGTTTAGGAAGGTGATAAGCACGTGTTGTAATGTGGACTGTGGTAGCTAAACTAATACATACAGTCTGGTACAAATGTATTCGGACGATGACACAATGTTTGGAATTTGCCTCTGTACACCATCACGGTGGATTTTAAATCAAACAAACAGGATGTGATTAAAGTGAAGACCTTTAGGTTTAGTTCAGATGGTTTAACAAACAATCTGAAGCATTACATTTATTCAGGAATTATAGACATTTTTATACATAAACCCACAATTTTATAAGCTCAGATGTATTCAGTCAATCGATCAACAAACAAATTAATGTTTAGCTGAGACATTTTCCCTTCATTTTTCCATTCAAGCAGAATGACCTGAAAGACAATAAAAGACAACTGAAGTGGATAATTCGAAATTTTCGTCCTTGTTAAAAAAATAAAAACAAAACAAGACAAAACATCTTGAGGAGTTAGATCTATCATTATATTCATGGATGGAAAAACAATAACGTCTTTTTTCCCATTAATATTGATGATTTAGTTTACTTTATGTACAGTTTGATGTTCTATAATGCTCTGCCATATAGTTTGCTATAAATGCCCTTTTATTGTCATCATCTCATGCTGCTGCAACTAAAGATTGGTGAAATCTGAAAAAAACAAGATTAAAACTGGGCAAATTAATAAATGAGACAACTGAGCTAAAATCTGTTAATGTACATCCTCAATGAGCGATGCAGTTCTTTGCAAGCCCGCTGCTATCCCTAATATTAGTCTGCCTGCTGTTCACTATTGTACCACACACTTTTTGCATTGTCTGTTGGTTTTGTTCCTTCTTGAGTTGCTCGATTATGTGTTATCTGCCTGTCTGATGCAGTATTTGTGTTAGATTGGATGTTATTCGTGAAGTGTGTTTTCACATGGTTTGTTTGGTGGGACTTTATGTAAATTAGGGTGTGTTGAGATGTTTAAAGATGTGTGCAGCTTAACTTTGAACTTTTATATCTTTCTTTTTAGCCTTTGCCATATTTTCTCATGAGGCTTGGCTGTTTGGCAGGCCACCACGGTAAATAACCGTGTGCTCCTAATAACTCGCCTGATTAAATAATTATAATAGGCAAAGGTACAATAACCTTATTGAACTTCCTTTGCAAGCACATGGTTAATGATTGCAGTTCTGAAGTGTCAAGCAGCATTCATGTATATGGATAAGGACTGTGTAGACTAAAAGATGAAATTTGTCATTTAATATTTAATGTTACACTGTATATAGAATCATCCAGAAGGATGCAGTATTTTCATAGGAGTGTTATCATTGTTATAGGTACCAACTAGGACATGTAGAGACCATACTGAAAGCAATAATTAAACTTTTTTTGTGTTTTTGGACATAAAGAAATACCCAAGATATTAAGAGAACTTTATTAATAATTTCAAAACCCAAAATAAACCTATCTGAGAGATTGCAAAAACTTTAGGAGTAGACAAATCAATAATCTGGTACATTCTTAAAAAGAAAGAATGCATTGGGCAGCTCAGCAACACCAAAAGACCTGAAAGACCATGAAATAATACTGAAGTGAATCATTCTAAATTTCTTCCTTTTTTAAGAAAAAAAACTTGAGGCCTTACGTCTATCATTGCCAGAGCCTACGATCAGGAGATGTATTCATGAATGAAAATACAACAAGATCAGGAAAACCAGATTTGAGTTTT
>NW_024582493.1:241108-252369 GCF_018398535.1 Haplochromis burtoni | reverse complement strand
CCGATAAAGATCTAAAAGAATCTGGAGAGAATCAAAAAACAAACTATATAAATAAAATTGAATTGAATTGACGATGAAACCAGGATCAACTTTCCTTTTCCAGAATGACTGTCAGCTGTGTTAGTGTCAGCTGTGTTCACTGTGTGTTTACACTTCCATCATTACCCTTCTGTGTATTTAAGTCCTCTGCTTCCTTTTGTTCATTGTCAGGTTGTCTGTTTTCCCTTGTCTCATGTTTCTTAGAACAAATGAGATTCCTGATGTTGACTGAAGTGTCAAGCAGCATTCATTTATGTAGATAGGCATTGTGAAACAAAAACAAAATATCCAAGATATTAAGGGTACAGAAATAATAATTTAATAAAAACCCTGTAAAACTGTCATTTTTACACTTTTGTTGTTTTCTTTTTATTTCTTGCTGATGTGCACAAAGTTTAAGCAATGCTAAAAAACAGAAATTCCAATCCAGAAAGGTCAGAGTTCACTGATGTTGGCACATGATGCAGCATGTTGGTACGTCATTGTTCATTGTACAGTTACAAAGTTATCAGTTCAAACATGATTTCACAACAAGGACTCAAGGTGACATTAGAGTTGGTTCAATGGATAACTTTGTTTGCTTTTTCAAACCAAGATCAATAAAGTCTGTATGTAAACACTGATCAGTGAAATAAAACATGGGGAGTGAGCATCATCATCAGTGAAGTCGAACTCCTAACAGCCATGATGACAATGATGCCCTCTCTCCTCTCTGCAGCCCTGTTGCTCTCACTGCTTCCTTGGACTTTGACTGAAGGTAAGTTTCATAACAATAAGTGTAATTTTTATTAGAATGACTGTCATTATCATTTAATATCTATTTTTAACCTTTTGTCTGTGGCTCATTTATAATGATAATGATTCCCATGGCTATAATGGTGAAGAACACCTTACAAAACAAACCTCTACAAACCTACAAGACTGAAGTGATTAGTGGGGGGATCCTGCTGGGTGCGATGAAGAGACTCAGTAGCTCCAATGCAGGCTTCAAGTGAGATAACAGCATCAGTTGGAACCTCAGTCTTTTAATTTACATGCAGAAATTTATGTTGACACAAGAATTTTAATAATCTTATAACTGCTAGGATGTTTTAAAGGACATGTAATCTCCATTGAGCAACTATGGCTAACATACATCTATGGAATCTGGTACATACATCTAATATACTAAGATATGCACAGAACATCATGGAACCATGCCTTAATCCCAATATGACGCTCACCATATTTTGAATGAAATTTGCAGCTTTTCATTTTGCACTGAAGGACTGTCTGTGGCAGCTTTGCAACTGTTTAACTCCTCTCCTCGTGTCAGTATGTTGTTATCAACTGTCACATCATTACTGAGTTTAGTTACAGATTCCACAGAACACATCGTCACAGAAGGCAGTAAAATACTAGTATGCAGTACATTGTTTTAAAAAAAATATGAAATGGTATCTGTTATGACAGTTGCTAATCCTGTTGTCAGATTTATCCACATTTACAATTTATAGCTTAAGCCTGTTTCAATACATCCTCTTTCCAATAAAACGTAGACTACAACAGATGAGGCAGGGTGTACATTAGGGTGTTGCTGCCATTTAATTGACAGTCCAACCCAGTATCACAGGAAAGAGTGTAACAGAGACGCCAGTCCACTGTGTCCATTTCACGCTTTGCCTCTCCACAGACATGCACGTAGCTCCAGTACATTGCAGTAAGCTTCAGTACCAGAAGAGAGTGATAGTTTATTTCAAGCCAACACCAAAATAATCATGGGAAAGTGTTTAAACACACATGTAAATACATATCATCCACGTAGCATAATTGTTTCTAACATCACCCTGGAAAGGACTTCATACCTTCTTCGGTCACTAGCACTTTATGGCTTTAGATACATTATCTCCTCCTGCTGGTATTTCAGCTTTTGCATGTGCATGTATTTCAAACTCTGGAGAGAAAAAGTGTGAAATGGACACATTGGACCTGTGTGTCTGTTACATGCCCCGAAAAGGCCTTCAGCTTCTGAGTCAGATCCATGCCTTACTCTCCTCTACTCCAATCTGCTCACCGAATAATTTCATCATCATCATCGTTTATTTATATAGTACTTTAAAAACACACCTGATAGACCAAAGTGCTCTACAAACCAAATATAAATATAGTAATAAAATAGCAAAAACCAAACATAGCAATAAAAATGTCAGTGACCCACACAGTAAAAGCCAGGGAATAAAAATAGGTTTTTAATCTGGACTTGAAATTAATTGTATTTTTAAAATCTATGATAGCCAATTGCCAAACATGTAGCTTTAAAAAAACACCACTTTGGTGACATAAGGATCTTCTGTATAGTAAGTATTTGAGATTATCTGGACATCAATCGTCTACCCAAATTAACCAATCGGATATACACTTTCTTTGAAGTTAGAGTGACCCGTAGCAGCCATACTAATTATACTGAGCTGATGTAGTTGCAGAGCCATAACTCAGCACTGAGAGCACGTCTTGGTGATGTTTGGGACAGGAAGGCTGCTGTTTGTTTTCAAAACTGATGGTCAGTGTTTTGTCTTTGGCCGTTTCTAACTTTAAGTGGCTGTTTATACTCTTATACATGATGACTTTCATCGTCATGTTACACATACATAACACCTCATAACGTTCCCTCACCCGAACCACGTTAGTCCGAACAAGAAAGAAGAAATGCAAACACAGCTGCCACGTAACAGGAAATTTGCTGAGGAAGTGAGCTCAAATACTGAGCCTGACTGCTGTTGTTGATCATTTACAAGGTCTTTTCTTTCTCACAAATTCACCTACAGTGACAATGATAACTATGGGCCATATCTGGAGAGTGTGAATGGCGTGGCTGGGAATAATGAAGCTCGTACCTACTGGCAGCTGCTGGCCAATGTCACAAACAGTGAATTCAAACCAACCAAAGTTGGTAAGCTCACTGTAAAATGTTCCATAACATTTCTTGTTGTATTCAACTTATCATACTTTATTGATACATCTATTGAATATTTCTAATACTGAACTGTTTGCAGGTATCGGCTGTATCATTCCCAGCCCATATCAGCAAATTATCCTGAACTTTACAGTGTGGTAAATATTCATCAGTCTGAATGCAACAGAATGACTTCAAAGGCTAATCCTGGAAGTGACTGCAGAGGAATTGATTTCATAGATCAGTAACATGTAGCTGTTTGTCGCTGAGTGACAATAAATTTGAATAAAGCATCATTACAAGTGTTGGTGTTGTTAGTCTGCAAGAGGCATACAGCATTACTGACACGGCAACACCTGACATCTTTGAATTTATCATCATCACTTACAACAATTATATGTATGCAACACAGTTATACAGATGTGTTATACAGTTATACAGATGTGCTGAAGGCAGCAACCTGAATAAAATGCAATATATGTTCTCAAGAACAGATCCTGGCAGAGAAAAGAAACAAAAGATGCTTTCTGCTTGATTTGGGTGAGTGATGTGTCCATGATCGAGTCCATGATGTCTGCTAATTATGACCCAGTGTCGTCACTGAGACGATGCCAGGGCTTTTGCATTTTATTTTAAAACTAAAGAACCACTATATAATTACAGTCTTCTCCCATACGTCCACGTATAACAATTTTTAACTTTGTTACATTTGAACTTAACAAAAAGTGACACTTCAGTGTCATTTAGCAATAACTATTTCATATTCATACACACAACAAAAACAGCAACATTTTCTTAAATTCAATGTGGTTTCCAGATGTGACAAATAATATTTACGTGATGAAATCAATTAAATGATCATTTATCATTACTGGAACCTCAGTCCAGTCCTCTATAATCAAGTCCTATCTTAAACCTTCTACCCGTATGAAAACTGAAACTGAGACAAGACTTCTTTATTCTTTCATGTCTTATAAAACCATTTCATGTTACTCCTCCCGCAACCCTGGTAAGGATAACTAGAAGAGACTGGATGCATATTTCATACTAGTATTTACTTCTCCAAGTTCCCACTTGTGCATTATGTGTTGCTTTGTAAATTCTTGTGATGTCTCAAGCTGAAGTTTTACTGCTGCCATCAGTGTTTTGAAACAGGATGTAATAAGTGAAGAGTCAATGTACTTGAGAAATTTGGAGACGTTTTCTTACTTTAATGAGATGATAATAGACAAAATGAACATGTACTTGAAATTAGCATCTGACATAATTTAAGCACAAGCAAACACACAGACGTGATAGGAAAGTGCAGTTTGTTACACAGTGTGTCTGTGAACTAAAATAGCAAAGCCCAATATTTATGTACTGACACCAACTACGGCTGTTTGGCAGCTTAAGTTGAAATTTATTTTTAATTTAACCACTGATGACTTTTTCAGCACTGTTTTTAAAAAAAAAAAAAGTTTGTTTCGAACATTCAGGTAAAAAAACCAGTCTGAATGATTTTTAATGACCTTCAGTCTTCCGGATGTTTCTGAAATGATGCCTCTCTCAGTGGGTCAACAGAACATCTGGCACAGGACAGCTGTGATGAAAGAAAGGGAGGAGGTTTCCCCAAACCTCTGGATCCAGGAAACCCAGTTTGGTCCTGATGGTCTCCCTCACTAGTTTCCCCCCAGGGTGGACGTAGCTGTTGATAATATTGTGGACTCTATTATTAAATGAAAAGAATAAATTACACTTCCATGAAACCTTCTGCTGTGTTTTTAATTTAAAGTTTCCATGTTAGCAGGCTGTAGAGTGCTCTGTAAGTGTAATGGATCTAAAACTGTTTAAATCTTCAGTTTTATATCATCCTCAGTCTTATTTTAAAATCCTAAAGGACAACATTACATTTCTGATATTAACAGTAACTCTGGGCCTCTGTGGAGTGTGCAGCTGATGTCATATCTGTCTAAAAAGGATAAAAAAACAAGTAAGGAGTGCTGCATCACTCAAAAATACAGACTGTTAGAGTAACAGGTGTATGGCACTGCTAACTAGCTAGCAAAACAAGCCTCTAACACACAGTGTGCATGCTAATGGATAATCTAGGAAACTAATTAACAACAGAGGGATTTCAGATATTGTGTTATTTTATGTTATTTTGTGTAAGCGTTTTTTTCCATTAAATACAACAATTTAAAAAGAATGTCTTTGTTTTCATGTTCTTCTTACTGTAATTTAGATTAGTAGTAATTGATAAGCAAGAATGTATAAAATCACCAGAAGCATCTCCCAGATGTGCTACAAGTGTTTAATTTGTTAATTTCAGAAGAGCAGAGTTAACTGCTAACTAAAATTTTGAAATTCAACATTTAAATAAATCAAAAAAAATCAGATTATGATCTGGTACCTCAAGTCTCTCGCCATCGTCCAGCTCTTGTAGATGTCCCATACACCAGAGCTGTTCAGGAGTGAGACCACCTTCTGTCCTGAGGGGATGATTATTCCATCCTCCAACAAAGGTGACAAGATCTGCTCGGAGTCGAGGGACAAAGACGTAGTGGACACCAAAGAGATGAATGACATCTGAAATGTCAAGCAGGCCATCCTCCTCGAGTGAGTGAAGAATATCATGGTACTTGCTAGTGACTGCAATCCAGACATCACGCCAAAGTCGTTCTACTCTGTAAATACATTTGAATTTCAGGTATTTCATGCTTCAAATCAATATCAGAACTGCTACAACAATCTACCCATGCAGTCAATAATAATATAAAAAACATCAAAAGACTAACCTCTGATTGTGGACACTCTTTCCAGATATGAAACTCCCTCTCCCTGTTCCTCTTGTGGCAAACATGAAATGTGCAATGTCCAGGTTTTCTACTCCTTGATCTGCCCTAACCCTATGATAAAAATACATTTTGAAGGAATTTTTAAAGTTTTCTTTAATGAAACTTGTTGCTAGCATATAAATTTAATCAGGGCATAAAACCTTAATGGCAAGCCGTGAAGCTGGGCTGATCTCAGGAAAAATGAGAATGCAGTTTTTGCCCTGTTGTTAGTTGTTGCATCCAAGTACAGGACCTGCAGTAAAAACAAATGGAAAATTAAAGATCTGGTTTCAGATCATGTATAGTTTTTCAGTTAATAATGCAGTTTCATAATAAGTGTTCAAGGAATATTGTACGGTTCTATGTTCATTACCATAATTCAAAGCTTGAGTAGTCTATACATCAATATTGGTAGTACTTATCAAAAAATGAAAATGGCCTTTTAGTTGAACCTTTTCTTTGTAAAGAACTGATTAGAAATTTAAAAAATGCAAATTGTCCACTACGTTGGCTTGCTGAATAATTGATGTTCATAAAAAAATAACCTAATAAAGCTCTCATTTCAAAACTACCAAATATTCTACATAACAGTTACAATTTTACCTTCCTTGAGTAGCCATCCACTCCACCAAAGATCACAACATTGTACCTGTTGATTTGCAGAACATGTAAGACATTGAAAATACATTTTTCATACGCACACTTGCCACTGATTTAAACTGGACACTTGTCAGGTGTGCTGAAAATAATACCAGCATTTTTAGATGTGAAAGTGGATAAGTTCAATGAGACTAAATATTTTAGTTCTCTTGTCATGATTTTCTGGAGCACTTACCGTATTATGTGTTGATAGGCTTGTTATCATGGAAAATATCGATATACAAAGTGTAAATAATTGCTCAAGAAAATTTACAATTAACAATATTACTGGTTATGTTACACATCCTGTATTCCCTTTACTTAATATTACTCTATCAAGTGCTTTTTAAAATATTATAAATACACTGAAATAGGGCTGCTCGATTATGGCAAAAATGATAATCACGATTATTTTCACTGAAATTGAGATCTCGATTATTTGACGATATTTATTTAACCCTTTAAGACCTACCTATAGAACCAAGTCCGCCAGAGCTTATATTATTTTTTTTACATGTTGTAGTGCCATTTGTGGGAGCATTTCAAGTTGCTTCATCAATACAACTGTTATAGCCCATATTTTAATAATATGTATGCATTAAGTCCATAGTAACTACATTAATTGCAAAAAAGTGCAATAAACTACAAAAAAATTGAAAATCGTTTTTGTTTTGTTTACATATATTTCTACTTGGAGAAATTTAAGAGGTTATCCCTCAAAACTTTAAATACAAAAAGTTGCAAAAAATAGTTTCACCACACAGGAAATTTATTTTGAGTGTCTTCATAGTTTTATTTTGGAGATACAGCAATTTTTATATACTGCAGGAAAAACAAAAAACAATCCTATGATGCAAATTTGCAAAGAAAACAGCATGGTGCATCATTTCACTGTGGGAAGTGTTACGAACAGCTGATAGGATCGGCAAAGCGTGTTTCTGGAATATTATGTTTTTGTTCCTGCAAGCGCTTTTTATGCAATTTTTGCAAAGCTATATGTGGAACGAAACCGTGACCGAGGACAAGCTGATGGCATCAGATGTAAGTACAACTCCTCCGGTTTCATATGCAAAACAAATTATTGCGCTAGCTTACACGGTTCAGGTTCTACAGGGATTTAAAAATAGTTACGCAAAACGGAGCGTGCTGCTCTGACCGGCTTTAAAGGGTTAACAATGACTTTAAAAAATAATATAAAATAGTGTGCAACACCACTGAAGTTTTTTTTTTTAAACTCTCTTTTCAACCAACGGCAGTCACTCTCCAAATAACTTCTGCTTAGCTTTCCGAGCTTCCCTCGGGTCCTCTTAATCAGCGGTCTCCAACCTTTTTTGCGCCACGGACGGTTTATGCCCGACAATATTTTCACGGACCGGCCTTTAAGGTGTCGCGGATAAATGAGGGAGGGGCTAATAATCGGCTCAGTCATTTTTAATGATCGTTGAAAGCCCAGATCGTAATCGTGATTAAAATTCGATTAATTGAGCAGCCCTACACTGAAAGACCTATCAGATAAGGTTGATTAAAGCAGATTTAAAGTATAACGTGCATCTTTCTGCCCAACTTGTGTTAGAGCTATATAAGTGGGTATTTTACCTTATTAGCTTGTGATTTGTGTCTATGTGGACCAGGGAGAGAGGGCCTCGCACCGAGTAGCTTCTTCGCACAACACAGCCTAGTTCTGTGATCCGTTTGAAGATCCCTACAGCATCAACTCGATGCATGGAGGCCATACATTTTAGGACATCGTCAGGTCTCAGGAAAAAAGTTGTCAGGTCTCAGTCACATGTAAAAAATGTAATACATTTACATCTGAATAAACTTTTAGGCATTACGCTGACGGAGGGATGGATGGACCATGAATGCTTTCTCATCCTTCTTGTCATGCACCATGGAAGTGTCTGAGGGGCTTTTCCACTTGGAATGGGGATACTGTGTCCACACTTCAGAGGTGGAGTTTCCAGCATCTCACCTGGGCCTCATCTGCAAACAATCAGCAGGAGGGCTTCTTAAACCAGCGCTGCCTGCTACTCCTCGCCAGTTTGTTCTGCCATCTCCAGTGGTAACTAGGCTTCCCCTCTGCTCCAGTTCTGGCGTGCTCCTTCCCTGTGTTTAACCTTGTTTTCCCTGTGTTTAGGTCTCCTCTGCCAACATACTCATCCTACCCTCAAACTCCCTTACCCGTCCAGCAACTTCTTCTCCCTCTGTTGCAGAATTCCCGTTGGATTGTTCCCATCAGCAGCCAGGTGTTCAGTCTCTCGATAGCTTTTCCTCTGGTTCCTGCTGTCTGCTGACACTCCTAGCTCGAGCCACGTTCTCCATTCCCTCTCTTTAAACAAAGTCTCATAAATAGTTTAACCATGTGCATTGAATCTGCATTTGGGTCTAAGCTTTCTATGCAGGGAAGAAATCATCACAGTGACATCTATTTAATTTTCAATTCAATTAATATTTAATAAGCGCCAAATCGACACAAACAGTCGCCTGAAGGCGCTTATTGTAAGTATACAGAGAGAAAACCCCAACAATCATATGACCCCCTATGAGCAAGCACTTTGGCGACAGTGGGAAGGAAAAACTCCCTTTTAACAGGAAGAAACCTCCAGCAGAACCAGGCTCAGGGAGGGGCGGCCATCTGCTGCGACCGGTTGGGGTGAGAGGGCAAGGAAAATAGTATAAAGACATGGAACAGAGACAGAGGTTAATAACAAGTACCATTCAGTGCAGAGAGGTCTATTAAACATAGTGGGTGAAGAAGAAACACCCAGTGCATCATGGGAATCCCCCGGCAGCCTAATGCTGGGCATACACTGTGCGATTTTTGGCCCATTTTGAGCCGATTTTTCAGTCGTGCGATCGTTTTGGGGATCGTCCCGAGTTTGGCCTTGATCGTGTGTCGTGCATCGTCTACATAACGAGGGTAACGGGGTAACGAGAAGCGATTAAAACCTCACGACTCCAGCGTCTACATAACGAGGGTAAGAGAAGCGATTAAAACCTCACGACCAGCTCCCGATCACCAATCAGGAGCTGGTCGTAAGAAATCGTAAGAAAATCAAACCTGCTTGAAATCCTGTGGGTCGTCCTGAGGGTGTCACCGCAGCGCCTCACACCGCGCACGCGCAAACGCAGAAATGAGAGCGAAGAGACGGAGTAGAACGGCCGTGCGGCGTGTGATCGGGACACAAGCGATGGAGGCACAAACTTCTCACCCCTGCGAGTCAATCGTACAGTTTGAGCAGGAGCTGAATAACGCGACTGAAAGAAATCGCACAGTGTATGCCCAGCTTATTGCAGCATGGAGGATTCAGGGTCACCTGAGTAGGCCATCAGCCTACTAAAAGGATACTGAAGAAACCCGTCGAAATAGTGTTAGTCTTCATCACTGCTGCTGCTGGACTCATTTGAACACCTCCGAAGTTTGCAAACAGGCAAGTATTCCTCTTCTTCCTCAAAGTCCTCTCGGGAACGCTTCCTCGAGCCTCCAGCTTCATGGTTGTCAAGCTCTTCGTGTGCATCTTCAAAAAGTCCATCACTGCTGCTCTCAGAGTGGTCGCACACAGTTGAGCTGGTCCCCGAATCAGAGTTTGCAAGCCTGGATTTTTTGCTACTACGCTCTTCTTCGTCTACATCTTCCTCTCTGGACCTTTTCGTGGATCCACCAGGCTGCGGTGCTTCTTCTGTTACCTGCCGATTGATGTCCTCATCGGCAATATTACCAGCATGAGGACAGCCCTCGCTATCAGTGTCAGAGGCAGAGAAGAAGTCAGAGTCATCATCGCTCCATCTGATTCTTTTGTTTGGTTCCAAATCTTCCTCATCCATCTCTCTAGACCTCCTCCTGGAAACACCTGGCTGAGGGTCCTCTTCTGGGATGTACTGGTGAACATCCACACGGTCTTCAAATGCCTCATTTTCAATGCCACCAACCACAGCATTACGATCCTGGTGCTGTTCATTGTTGTCAGCATTGGCATTATTGTCCCTCACATTAATATTTTGAGCGTTGACATTGTTGTCATTGTCATCGTCATCGCTACCGTAGAGGTCATCATATTGTTCCAGTACTGAAGCTATTAGCTCATGCAGAAACCAACGAATATCACGGAGAGCGAGATACAGATTGCTCACGAAGCCTCCATTAACTGGTTCATTAGCAGGTTGCTGATCTCCATTTGCAAACCTTTGTGGGTTAACCTGTTGGCCTGCAAGATCGTTAAATCTTTTAATTAACATCCATAACTATCTGCTGAAAATCTGTTTTTCATCAATTTCAAGACTGAGCACATGTGCTTACCGTTTTGGTTATTTTGTGGTCCGTCTCCACTTGCACTCATTTTGACTACAAGGAACACAAAACAACAATGATCAGTAAACCTCAACTAAGAATGTTCAGAGAATTTGCTTTTTTTGTGATGATGACTTCAGGCTGCGTCCGAACGTACACGGCTATGTTTGCCAACGCACGTTTTCCTATTTTGTTTAAAAAAGAAAAAAAATCCAGTCCACATGTGCAGTTTTGAAAAAATATCTCCTTCCACATGTAAACGCTAAAAACAAAGTGAAACGCTGTCAAGAACACGCCAAATCTTAACCGTGTAGAAATGTTGGCCAATCAGAAGTCTAGAAGCCTGGGTGGGAAAACCTCATAAAACCTTACGTACTTCTGAGAAGTTTTTGTCTTTTTCTGGAAAAGCAGCTAATTTTGTGTTACTTTCACGTGCCTTCATCGTTTCAAATGTTAATAACTAAAGACAGCTTTTTGGCTGGAACAGACTCACAACTTTGGAGTGGACTAAATGCATACAGCATACATAAATGTCATTTTTTTAAAT
>NW_024582493.1:235813-241083 GCF_018398535.1 Haplochromis burtoni | reverse complement strand
TACATTTATTCCAAACCGACGTCAGGATTTGGGTTGGGAGAGCGTCTGTGTTGAATGTAGAATCCACGTCTGATGTAAGCGTGTAAAAACTGCAGATACTAAGATTAACAGACACAGTATGTTGTCTACATCTGCCATTGTAGAAATTGATCTCATGTAAACACTAACGTGGCCACAGCGTGACTTCAACAGCGGCGCACACTTTTGACATTGCCTGAGTAAATGTCCGTTTTCCTCGTCCACACCTAAACACAAAAACGTGCTTTTTAAAAATCTCACCTTTCAGTGACTCAATCTGCTGTTTAGGTGTGGACGAAAGGCCCAAATGCAGAGACAAAGCTGCGCTTTCAAAAATAGCCGTGTACATGTGCACGTAGGCTCAGTTTCTCAGAAATTCTAATAGTTTGTTTGAGAACAAAACTTACGTCTTCTCTATTTTCCTAAATGAACAAAATAATCTGAGAAATAATCGTGTTAAAAAGAGCTTCTGTCACTCTAAGATATGATTAAGAACATTTTCTAATTTATGTATCATTTGTCAAATATTACATCAGCTGACAAATAGTTAAGTCTTCATTTGTTTTCCTGAATAATAGATCCACATCATCCTCTCTATGATGGAAAATATAGTCTAGTCTTGCACAATGTAAAGTACATAAATACTGTCCTGGCAAGCAGGAAAATCAGGCTTTATATATTTAAGTAAATGATCTTGAGTTTATAAACTGAAATTTGAGCTTACTTTAGTTCTTGGTAGATTACACAGCAGTTAATCCTCAGGGAAACGTCCAAATGTCACTAAATAGTGGTCTGCTTTCATTCGGTTGCAGTGTCTCTTCAGTTTTGTGTTCATATGCTGATGTTTTCATTCAAACATGCTTAAATGCTGTGATGTCACTTTAGCAGCAAAGACTGCGGAATGTGCAGAGATTCTTTTGACATCAAGTTGTTTGCTCAGATTTTGATATCTTTTAAATGGAGACAAAACAAAACGCTATGGCAACAAAACAACAAGCTGTTTCCAGTGCTTAATATTTAACATGTCTTTGTTATAACTTTTATTTGTACAAATCTGTGATGTTGATGTGCACAACGTGGGATTTAGACCTCGGAGGGTTAATCAACAAATCACGAAAAATTAGGTTTAAATTTCTGTTCATGACGGTGCAGATTTCTGACATTTTGTGTACTTGAAGCATTTAACAATTTGATTGTTTTCTAATAAAAACTGTGTGAAACTCAAGTTAGACCTGTGTTTGTAAATGAACCGCCCCATGTTGTGTAGCTTTCTGGATTTTATACTTATTGGGCTACATATTAATTTACTATACAGGCTATACAGTAGATAAAATCTAACCTCACATGTTTTATGTAACTAAAGTGTTTAATCATGTGGGCTACAGACAGTAATCAAGTTATGGACTATATTGATATGAAAAACATGCATACTTAGTGCATTTGAATCATTTTAACCATATGTAACCACCTGCATGTCATGGTCCTGGGACTTCTACCTGGTTTTTTGTGTGTCTTGTATTGTTGTTGTTTGATGTCAGCTTTAGGGTCCCTCGGTTGTTCTGTTAAGATGTTGCTTATTTGATTTCCCCTCGTGACTTTACCCCCTGTGTGCCCCCTCTGTGTATCTGCCAGCCCCCATGCCTCGTTTCTCCTCCTTGTGTTTTATTCCATGTTTTCCCAGCCCGCTATGTCTGTGTTCTCTTCCAATCTGGTCTGCGTCTCTGTGTGCTTCCTGTTTTACTTTGATAGTCTCCCGTCAGTGTTGTGTTACTCCTGCCGTGTCTCGTTATGATTATCAGTGTCACCTGTGTTCCCCGTGTGCTCCCACTTCCCTCGTTAACCATCTGTGTATTTGTGTCCACGTCTCCTACATTACCTACATAATAGAGCTATAATAAATGTTTTGACTTTTTGGGAATGCTTTACGGTCTGTTCTGTAGGAACGCTGAATTAATATATTGACTGTGTGTGTGTGTGTGTGTGTGTGTGTGTGTGTCGTGTGTGTGTGTGTGTGTGTGTGTGTGTGTGTGTATTGTAAAGACTTGATTCCCACAGTCCAAGTCAGGGTTTTAAAATGCGTTGCTGTCTCCATCCAGCATCAAAGCTGCATTGAAATTTCCTTCAATGAAATTTTGGCTCAAAGAAAAACAGTGTTGTTACTGTCAATCTCCAATTAAAATAAAAGTGTAATTAAACCAAACGAAAGTAATGTACTAATGCTGGTCAAGACATTACCTGTAGCTGAGTGACATTTCCTCCAATTTCTGTTGGTGTCTGCAGTTTCCACTGGGGCTTAGTGTCACCTCTACTGCTACCCGACTGCACCACCATCCTCCACATTGCTATGCGTCCATTGGTGGTGCCAGCTGCTAGGATTTCTGAGTGTTGCAGAATTTTTAAAAAAGCAACGAGTTTTTTTTTTAACCTATGCATTTGGAAACATTCAGGAATATGGTGATGGGAAAGAAAAAGCTTCTTTTCATTTACAATTCTGTGCAAACTTTTACCTTTGCCTGCACAGTATGAAACACAGTTGATCATCTCTCCCCTCTCATATCCCAGAGTCTCATCAAGAGACAAAACATAGTTGTCATCTCTTTCCAGATCCCACAGCCTAAAATATTCAACAGGGACATTATTACTCAAGTTTGAAATTTACATGTTTTTTTTCTCAGTGTGTGTATACTGACCTGATGACCTGCTCCCCGGATGCAGTGATGAGGAGGCCATCTTCTGTCCACACAACGTCTACATTCTGCCCGGATTTGCTGCTCAACTTACCCTGTCACAAAAAAAGTCACGCATTACTCCACACTGATCTTTAGTCCTGGCACAGAATATAAAAAGGGCACACATATTCAAGTATAGTAATAATTAAAGTAACTGAGATTGATCATTCATGTTGATATTACTGGTTAATATATATTTTAAAAAAAATCTTTCTGTATACCTTCATAATCTCCTGTGCTCCACCCTCAGGTCCGAGAGCATACTGTGACAGCATGAGGTTCTCTGTGATCACTGCGAGGGCCTCTGTCTTCTCAATGTAGAGAAGTTTCTTGATGGAGCCCTCCACACTGAGAAGGACACTCGTCTTACAATACTCATCCACACTATGGACTTTACCTATATGCATAAGACACGGGATTAAAGATGAAATAAGTGGATTATCTGACAGCTCAAACCACAAAGTGTTCATATTTATTAAAGATCAGACTGGATTCTGGATCAATAGCATTATAGCTTGTTGTATTTTCCCCTTTCTGGAGACTCCCACAGGATTACTGCTTCACAGAGGCAAAATACACTTTTGATATAATTTTCAAGAAGTCTGCTGGATTAATCAGACTTTCTAAAACCATGAATACTTTTCTCATACTGTTCTTCGTAACTGTTCAAAAATAAAGCAAAGTATCATCAATGCAATTTACAGAACAAACAAATAAAATAAACAGCCTTTATACATTGAGGGCTGTGACTGCAGAAGACTGCTGGCCTCAGACAAAATTATACAAGGCAAGGCAATGAAAAAACAAATTGTGTCTTAAAGAAAGTATGGTCAAATGCATTGAAAATAACAAATGATTTAATTTTCCAAACTCCAACAGGAATCACAAACTCCTACCATCTCGTTATCCATATTTATATAAAATCTAGCATACTCCACACCACACAAAGTCAGAAGCCAGTTAAAATCTGTACGTGGTACCTGAGGCGGTGCTGCACTGACCAGTTGTTTCTGGCTATTTGCTGGTTCAGCCTGCCTATCACTGCAACTCTTGGCTCTTATTGGTCAGGCTGACGGCATGCTCACTCAACACAATATGAAACAGAGGACAACAATAGAAACATTAGTGCTGTTAGTCTGCTCCACTATAGCTACAGCGGTATGAAAACTGCCTTTTCATTGTCACTCACTCACTAGTTTTCACCTTCCCAGTTTATCACCCTCTATTTTCAGCATACCCCCTATGTAGCACTATATGGTGTGTGTGTGTGTACAGAGAGGCAGCCAGGTTCATAATGGATATGAGGAAGTGTTTTTTTTCACATTCAGGTAAAAGTGTAAAATCAAATAATCCACCAATAAAGGATAATGTTGGATCAGTGTTTCAATATTTATATCCTTTATTAGATGTTCATGTGGTTTGGTTATTTGCCTTTTGGTTGAAAGTACACTGAGAGGACTTTTTCATTAGTGATGTTAATAGACTTTTTTAATCTAATTGAATACAATCTATTTGTGTATGATTGTCAGTCCAAAGAGGGAGAGAGGAAAGAGTTGAACATGAGGAGAAAGTACAAGGTCAGGAAGAGCCGGAAATCCCATCACTAGTGCTTTTGGTGCGAGCCTTCCTCTGCTCTTCCTCGTGTTGTGCCTCAGTGTGTGATGAGAGCAGTTCTTTTCCACTTGGTGGTACTGCCTGACTACCAATCAGTGTAACTTTTGCGACAAGTGGGCAAGAGAGTGATGTTGGAGACTTGCCTACGCAGGTGCTATAGTACATGCCGTGCGCTAAGAGACAGAGCTGCAGGGAAGCTTTGCTGGTCCAGCAGCGGCCCTCCCCTCCGCTGTAGTGATGGGATTTCCAGCTCTTTTTAGAGATCCGGCTCTTCAGGTTGTTTTGTTGCTTTAATTAATTTATTATTAACAATAATATAAAATTATGCACAAAAGGAATTACTGAATTATGAGTAGTAGAGAAGGAAAAGAAAGCAACGGTTACATTTTATAATTTCCAAAAGGTATTTTTCATTCGAGGATTCTCCAGAACAGCAGATTATTAAATGCCACACTGACCTGTTCTACTTTTTCCTCACAGTGAACCTCCACCTGGGCACGGCAGCGAGGTCGGAGGTCAATCTCAGCAAGTGGTTCAAGCTTGCCATACTTGTTTACAAGGGAATGGTATCTGAGGAGGAGAGCAGGGTGTGTCGTCTGTTTTAACAGCACTTACTGTAGCACACATAAACCAACACTCATACCACTGCTCATACAGTGTAAACAAGGGTGTGGGTGTACCTATAAGGCAGCTCCTCTTCAGGGTAGTCCAAGTAGTAACGGATGAAGAACCTCTCTGCGTCCTCTCTCTCACTGTCACTCACAGCACTGCCATTTAGCAGTGATACTGAGGGAAGCCTGAAGAGGAGAGATGACATATTGTGCAGGTATCTGTTTATTGACCTTCTGCAGGTCAGAGTACAGCTCAGATCTGTGGATTATTCAAGCTCTCATCAATGTCCTCTACTTG
>NW_024582493.1:233140-235043 GCF_018398535.1 Haplochromis burtoni | reverse complement strand
CTCTGCATGATGTCAATTACAAAGGAGTGTTCTACATTAGCTGATACTAGAACAGCTATATCTGCAGCTGAACCTTCAGAGGTCATGTATTGCAGGAAATCTAGTTGTCAGGTTTCAATAAGGAAGAACCCCGTGCATGTTCATCTATGCTCTCCTTTTTTTCCTCTTCTTTTTACCCTCAACCCCAACAGGACCTGGTAGATGGCCACTCCTGACTACAGAATCAGAATCAGAGAGACTTTATTTATCCCCAAGGGGCAATTAAGATACAGAGCAGCATGACGTTAAAAATAAGGACAGGGCATAAACAGGCAATAAGAATGATATAAAAAAATGCTTAGTATACAGTATACACAGTTTTAAAATTAAAGTGACTGAATAAGTGAATAAATAACTGTAAGTGACTAAAACTGAATAAAGTGTCGGCAGTGTAAAAAAAGAGTGTAGAGTAGTTTATGGGCGTAGGATATGGTCTTATTGGCTGGAGTTAAAAAGCAGAGTGGCTTTGGGGACAAAGGTGGCGCTCCTCCTCTCAGTCCTGCAGGAAGTGCAGCGGACGCGCAGCAGGGAGCCATTGAAATGCGGGACGAAGAATACGAGAGGGGTCATTGATAATTTTGGCTGCCTGTCTAAGGACCTGTTGGCTGAAAACCTGTGCAAGAGTTCTGACAGGCAGGCCAATGATTTTTGAGCACACTCATGCAGTGTCCTGCAGTCTGCTCCTGTTCTGAAGGCTGAGGGAGTGGAACCAGCAGGTAATGGAGACGGTCATGATGCTTTCCAGGAATACATAGTTAAAAAGTCATCATGATGGGTGTGCTGACTCCAAAGGAGCTGTTTCCTAAGGAGGTATAGCCGTTGGTGGCACCTCCTGAGAATCTCCTCTGTGTTAGCAGAGAATTTCAGGAGGTTGTCAAACCTCCTGAAATTCTTGTTCTTCTTGTTGCTCAGTGTCCAGTCTCACCGGTAACTCGCTATAAGCCTTTTCCTCTGAGACTTCTCTATGCTGTACACTTCTAAGCATAAAGATGAAATTCAACATCCAACAGCTAATACACCATCTTTCATTAATAGTTTGATATTCATGGTTACCCGTCTCACACAGTGCTTAAAGTGCTTCTTTTTTTAGATGTAGTAGAGCCTCATGCTGTTGGTAGACAGCTGGACCACTTGTAGCATCCCCGGTTGAAAAGATGGTCTCTCAAACTGATGGTTCACAATCTTTTTATTAAACCGCCGTGTATGTGAACACACCGTAAGAGCTACAACACACAGAATAAAAGACTATTAGTAAATCAAACAGTGTGTTACCTTTAACCTTTTGACTTATTCATTAATCACAAATTAATTCTCTTTACCTTATATAACAAATAACACTAAAACTTGTAAATTATTGCAAATAACAGGAAAATCGTTGCATCGCTGCCTAAACATGATGAGGTACGTTAGCACCTTCTAGTGAGTGAAAACTTAGCCTTTATGCTTAGTAGCGGTCAGCAGCTATATGCTCCGTAAAACAACAGAATATTTATCTACAGGACAAACTTTGTTACAAACCTTGTTCCCTCATCAACCAGGTGCTAAGAAACTGCTTTCAACTCAGTGTTGCACCTTAATAGCCGTTCTTTTCCCCATTCCTGTCCATTAACCATAGAGCACACCTTCTCTCTGTGCATTAAAACTCGCGCTTCTGCTTTATGGTTTGCGCCACTTGATTTACGGCACCTTGTCGCTCTGTGACTTTCAAAATAAAAGCACCCGCTCCAACAACCTACAGACGGCTCCTAACTTTAACCTGCTGTGCTCTTGCTGTTACTCTGAAAGTCGCAAACGTAGAAATTGTTTGTCTTTGTGCCAGCTGAGCATCCGTTTGGACCAGACAGTGGCTGAGCTGAAAAAGCAG
>NW_024582493.1:229171-232161 GCF_018398535.1 Haplochromis burtoni | reverse complement strand
CCGGTCGTAAGATCGAACATTGCAGCCGACCACACAGCAAGTACGAACCATGGCTATGCTTTCGCTCCTTACTTAGACCCCCAAAATGGCGGATCGGGCCAAAATCCTTTCCACGCCCACCCCCGTGACATCACGCTCCAAAGCCCTATACTGTTAAAAGTGAACCAACACAACCCAGGTCATGAACTCAAGAAGTTGCAGTTCACGTTGTTACGAACAGACTCTGAAACAGGAAGAGACCGCCGTGTAAGCCGTTTCATTAGTTATATTTAAGAAGAGTTAAGTTATTCACCAGTTTTTTTTATTTTATTTTGCATTGTGTTGTACATGTAGAGATCAACAAATCACTAGTCGTACTGAATTTTAAGGTTTAAGCTTGTTTAATTACACGTTCAGCAGACATCAAAGTACATCCTCATCCAGCTCAACTGGTATCTTTTTTTCATCTTATGAATTCCAATCTAAAGTGAATTCACTGTTTGAGCTCAGCTTTGGTCTTAAACTTCCAAAAACAACACGTGGCTCAATAATCTTTGCCTGATGATTGACAGATAGCTCGCCAAGGCTGGAAGTAAAGCAAGAGAAACTCTAACTGAAAGAAAAAATCTAAAGAATGTTGAATTTTTTGAATAAATTATTTTCAGGGAAGGATATTCCCAAAAGTTAAGTTCCTGTGGACCTTTTCCCAAGGGAAGAATGTTTTGTTACTCATGTAAGTGACTTCTTAAGTAATCTGCAGTCACATAGATGAGCGATGAAATGTTTCTCCCACTAGCTAAAAACGGTAGCTAGCTAGTACTGCTGGGACATAATATTTTCATAAGCTAAGATGATCTTGAAAGTCCATTCATAGCTGCCGCCACTTCCTCCTCACTAATCCTCGACACTTCCTGACTTTCTTTGTCTCTGTCTCATTTTCTACATTCATGAGCTTCATGTGCTCCAGCTGTTTTCTCAACACACTCCCTTTATTTGTCACTACGTTTTCATTTTTGTCCTTGATTACCTTAATTTGCTGAATATTCCTTCTCTGGTCCTTTTCTTGTTGCTCAGTGTCCAGTCTCACCGGTAACTCGCTATAAGCCTTTTCCTCTGCGACTTCTCTATGCTGTACACTTCTCAGTACTCCTGTCTTTTTTCGTCATCTCCCTGACTGACCTTTCTTTCATCCTACAGACCACCATCTGATGCTGCCTTGTTGCATTCTCCTGACGCCACCTTGGATTCTCCTGTCTCTTTCAGATTGCATCTTCTGCATAAGCTGTAGTCCACCTGTGTCCACCCTCCTCCCCTCTTATGTAACCCAACGTTCCTCCCTCTCCTGCTGCCTCTGTTCCATCCCACCTATCCAACACCACCTTATCACCTCTGTTCCCTTCACTTCCATGTCCACTGAAGTCTGCTTCCATCACCACTCTCTGCTACTTCATCCGACTTACTCCAGAATTCCTGTCTCTTTTCTGACAACACCCAACAGCTAATACACCATCTTTCATTAATAGTTTGATGGTTACCCGTGTCACACAGTGCTTAAAAGCGTTTTAATTCATCCGTGTCAGGCTGTGGGTCTCAAAACCAGAGCAATGCTAAACTGCTCTGTAGATTTGGAGTGAGGCACAGATGATGATGATGCCCATTGAACCATTCTGGGAATGTTTCACAACTGCACGTCTGCCATTTCTCCACAAGAGTGAGCCATAAAACAAACTCTTCATTTCCATGACTAAATGCCAGAATGAGTCCATAGATTTTTAGCGCCAGTTCAGCCAGAAGAGTGTGGCTTTAAGTACATCAGGCACCAGGTGTTCTCAGGTTGCTCTCCTCCCAAGCGTAGGCAGCTGTCGATAACAAATATGTTTCCATTCTAGCGTCGCGTGATAAACTTGAAACAGGCCTGTACAGTAGAATGCAGAATGTAATGAAATATTCTCGTATTTCCAGTTTGCAGCCAAAAAAGATGATCTGCCTCTGTGGCCTCACTCAACCTCAGCCTAGTGAGCTGCATCCCATCCCATGCAGCTATGCATGCATTTCACCACACCGCTGCGGACATGCTGAGGTACACAGTGTTTATATGTTACTGTAAAACTCAAATCCAAGGTAGTTCAATAAGTTCAACTTAAAAAAATATCTGTTTTTGTTTTTTCATTTGGCTGCACATACTTTGGTCTTGGCCACAAAAGGCTTCTTGTTGGGCTGAGTGAAAAACATTGTGCACTGTTTTTGGAACAGTTATTTGCTGCTGTACATAAATGCACATAAAAAGCTACAGCCTGGACAGATAACCTGAAATGAGCCCATCTCGACATCATGTTGCAGTGTCTGCCTTTTTTTTAGCAAATTAAACTGAATCTTTTTTCATAATGTTGAGCAGTTTTGCAGATTAAGTACACACTGCATAAAAGGGTGCATTTGTATTGTTTCAAAGGCAATTTTATTATAGTGAAGATTTCTAACACAAAGAAGCAATGCATGAATCATATTAACCCTTTAAAGCCGGTCGGAACGGCACGCTCCGTTTTGCATAACTATTTTTAAATCCCGGTAGCACTGCAACCACGTAAGCTAGCGCAATAATTTTTTTTGCATATGAAATAGTGATGGGATTTCTGGCTCTTTTTAGAGATCCGGCTCTTTCGGTTCGGCTCACTAAAAAGAGCCGGCTCTTTCGGCTCCGAACCGGCTCTTCAGGTTGTTTTGTTGCTATAATTAATTTATTAATAACAATGATATAAAATTATGCACAAAAGGAATTACTAACGTAAAAAAAGTGGTTTTATTTGTACGTGTTTTGTCTCTAGGGGCCACCGCATATATTTATATATAAACATATATAAATAAAACCACTTTTTTTTTTACATTAGTAATTCCTTTTGTGCATAATTTTATATTATTGTTAATAAGGGTCGCAGATGGTCGCAGATTTGAGGGTCGCAGATGCCAACAGACTCAATAAACTAATCCGTAAGGCCAGCAATGTTGTGGGGATG
>NW_024582493.1:171577-219274 GCF_018398535.1 Haplochromis burtoni | reverse complement strand
GAGCTGGACTCCCTCAAGGTGGTGTCGGAGAGGCGGATGCTGTCCAAGATAAAGACAATGTTGGATAACACCTCCCACCCACTCCATGACATGCTGGTCAGTCACAGGAGCACGTTCAGTGAGAGACTGAGATTACCGAAAAGCACCACTGAACGACACAGGAAATCTTTCCTGCCTGTGGCTCCCTGTACAACGCATCCACTTAACACACTGGTTACTGCTACAACTACACATGTTTCTTTTCCAGCTATTTATTTATGAGTGACTTATGTATGTATATATATATATATTAGGGGTGCAACGATATTCGTATCAATATTGAACCGTTCGATACAGTGCTTTCGGTTCGGTACGCATATGTATCGAACAATACAACATTTGTAATTTATTTTATCAACTTTCCTTCTGACGATGCTGTCTGTGTTGAGCGCTCAGTGAATCTGGTTCGACTACTCCGCCTAGGCTGCACTGTCGAGCGCAGATCCACTGAGCGCTCAACACAGACAGCATCGTCAGAAGGAAGAGCGCAGGGCAAGCTAGCGAGACAGAAGTTAAGCTCTCCTTGCAACATGGCAAATTGAACCTCCCCCACCCTCATTCAGATCTGGCGTTTGGAATTATTTTGGTTTTCATGTGACGTATGACCCTGAAGGTAAGCGCGTCATGGACTAAAGTAAAACAGTATGTTGGATGTGCCACGCACTAGTGTGTTAGCGCAGTTAGCTCGTTAACGTGTTGGCCGTCTGCCACACGGAGATTTGCCGTGTTGTGGCGTTAACGTCATTTCAACGAGATTAACGCTGACAGCACTAGTGGGAACACAACGAATATGACTGCACATTTACGCCGACATCATCCTAGTGCAAAGACAAGTGGAAGCAGACAAAAACAACAAGCATGCATGCTACAAACTTTACCCGAGTCATTTAGACAGCCGTTAGCACATGATTCTCCTTATGGGGACCTGATATGTTTAATATTGTGGCGAGCTCAGACAAGGAGGAGACGGAGGTGTCGTTTGGTCTTGCTTCCCGTGAGCTAGCCAGGGAGCACAGCCGTTTATTGACATCTGCAGAAGAACACTGCCGCTAGCTAACTGCTCAGCGCGGCAACCGCACAGCAACAACAACAACAACACACAGGGCGCCCTCTGACCCCGGAAGGACACACCGTCGCAGCGAGAGGGCGTCACCCGTCACTATGGCAACATAAACAAAACATAACTGTACAAACAGAACCCCGAACAGCCCTGACCCGCTACAATATGCTGTGAGATCTCTTTTTCTGTCTCTCAGTCTGCTGGTACGGGACCGGATGCTGCAGAACCTCCTTCCTGATGGAAGCAGTCTGAACAGTTTATGGCTGGGGTGACTGGAGTCCTTGATGATCCATCAAGGACCCATCACTAATATGAAACAGGAGGAGTTGTACTTACATCTGATACCATCAGCTTGTCCTCGGTCACAGTTTCCTTCCATATATAGCTTTGCAAAAACTGCATAAAAAGCGGTTGCAGCAACAAAAACATAATATTCCAGAAACACGCTTTGCCGATCTGATCAGCTGTTTGTAACACTTCCTACGTTGGAATAGACGTCAGCGCGAACTATCGCATGTCCGCCATGACCTGCCCGAAACCGGAAGTGACATCATTTCGCGGAAATGTAGTTTTCTACCTTCAGGGCCTCATGAGCCTATACTTCTGTTTTTAAAGGTTATGTTTGACTTTATGACTTTCTGTGTCGTTCCTGGGATGCTTAGAAGTCAAATTGCACTGCTGCAAATATTTTATTTTGATGCATGTGCTGTTTTTTTTGCAAATTTGCATTATAATATTTATTTTCATTTTTCCTGCTGTATATAATAATCGGTGTGTTTAAAAAAAAAAAACTATGAAGACACTCAAAATAAATTTCCTGTGGTGGGAAACTATTTTGTGCAACCTTTTTGTATTTACAGTTTTGAGGGATAAGCCTCTTAAATTTCTCTAACTAGAAATATATGTTAAAAAAGCAAAAATGATTTTCAATTTTTTTGTAGTTTATTGCACTTTTTTGCAATTTATGTAGTTACTATGCACTTAATGCAGACATATTATTAAAATTTAGGGTATAATGGTTGTATTGATGTATAGCAACTTGAAATGCTCCTCAAAATGGCTCCACAGCATGTAAAAATATAATATAAGCTCTGGCGGACTTGGTTCTATGGTAGGTCTTAAAGGGTTAAAGATGATCAAAAATCAAACACAGATTGTTGGCGCTGACAACCAAACACAGGCTAATTATCTGCTCAAAAACGCAAAGTGAACGTCTCTGTCGAAGGTTTGGAAGACAAAGGAAAGTCTGTGTATGTTTCAATCTGACAAAAAGAGCAGCAATGCTGAGTTAAAGTAACAAAGAAGGAATATTTGTAACTCCATCCTTTGGATGAGATAGTAACATACTGTACAGTAATAGAAGTGGAACAGTAAAGTTAACATTTACTCACTTCACAGTATGTTACTGTGTTTTACTATCATTTACAACCTTAATGTATTTTTTACAGTGTAGAACCATCGGCTTCAACCCAGAGGAAAAATACTGTGTGTTTGTAGCTCCAGCCAAGAGAGATTAGATCAAGATTTGCAGTTCATCGTGTCTCATTAAAAGGCCTGATGTTTATGAATATCAGTCAGATAAATGCTCATTCTGTGTCTGATCCTCCTCTAGTTTGCAATAGGACACTGTGATAAAACAAACCCAGGGACCTTGGCCCCTTTTAAACATCCAAAGCAATTATTGGAGAGCAGTGAATCTTTGTGATCTAATAGTGCTCTCGGTGTTCTTTTTGAGCTTTTAAACTAATTCCTGATTGATCGCTAATTATCGGTGACGGGGTCTCTAGAGGGAGCAGGGCCCCCTCTCTCCTTTTACCACCAAGTACGAAGCAGCTATAACTTTCAAAGACTCTGCTGCTTCCTGTTGCAGCTCGATATTCTGCAAGAATATTAATCGTAGCCTTTCTTTCCAATAAAGAGGGTGGCACTTCCCCACAGCAAAACAGTGGAATCCCAATAGCACCTGGTGGATGGTGCAGTAGTCTGGGAAGCAGCTTTATTGATCTCAAGTAGTTTGACTGTATCATAATTTCAGGTGCATGTCCATACCAATCAGCTGTTGAACTTTAATTCTCAAGTCCAGCATCAAGTGAGTCCTGCTGCACTTTTTCTCTGTATTGACTTTGATGCCGAATCAAAAACATGGAACTGATAACCTTCTGTGTTAATGACAGAAGCGTCTCTTAATGGCACATCGATTGATGTTTGCTGTTTGGATGTGAATTGCTCTGCCAACAAAAGCATTAACAAAGAGGATCATTGATGACAACGTATTTATTTCTTTCAAGGTCGGATCAATCGAGGTGCAGGTTTTGTCTTGGAAATCTATTCCTTCAATTTGCACCGTGCAGCAGGATCCAGGCTATAAAGGTGGAGGCGGTGTGGTTGTGCAGCTCAAAGCTGCTGTCCTGCTTTAACCGGAGAGGCACTCTGAAGGCTCGAGGAACTGCCGTTAGACTGCAGACCTGTGAAGGTACGGTCATGGCTTTGTGATATGCAACATTCGGAAAGGTCAGTTTTTATGATTATTACCATCATCTCATAATAGCCCTGAGCCAGCTGACATCACTGATTGCTCCTCTGGAAAGTTTTTCAAGTGTAACGCCCCAAAACAGGCTCCTTCATCGAAATGACCACATGTATTACGGATGTTTCCAGGCTTTCTGTCTGAAGTTGTTTTATTTTAACTGTAAATTTGGTGAAACAACTATCAGAATCTTTACTTTTGTCACAATCCTCTGTAAGTAATAATGAAAACGATTCAAGGATCAAAACTGACCTCCTCTCCATTTGTGGCCGGCCTCCTTGTGGGGGACTGTGGTAGAGTGGATCAGTCAAAACGTCACTGGTCCAGTCCCTGACTACTCCAGTTTGCACACTGAAGTCCCCCACTGAAGCACGATACTAGCTCCAGTGCATCTGTCAGAGTGTGAGTGTGTGCATGAATGTGACTGCACAGCCTCATTGATATTCACAAAATATCCCAAACTGTTCTTTGTTGTCTTTGGCTGTTATTACTGTAACACCACAATTATTGTTCCAGCAACAGCGTAGTCCAAATTACTGACTTTCTTTTTAATAAGTACGAGTATACCTTTCTCACTTTTACAGTGGAAAAAAACATTGACTGGAGGAGAAAATGATTGTGTACACTGCAGTATGTCTAAAAGCCAAAAGGAGGCACTAGTGCTCCACACACTGGCTGATTCTATACATACAAGCGGTTCAACAGCGAAGCACAAGAGGGAAATGTTGAGCTCCGTCCCGTCTCCGAGTCTTCAGTCCTGCAACACATCTACCCAAAACTATCAGTCAGTTTTCTGCTGATAAACTTAAAAATAAAAGATCGTGTTTCAGATGGAAAAACACATACGGAGATCATAGGAGGATACAGGACAGTGTTCAGATATCATTATTGCTACTGATACTGCCATCATTAATAAAGATTGCTTATCAACAGCTGGAAAGATCAGATCCATACTTTCACAAAACCATTTTGTTGGTTTATCGGTGGGAGTTCTTTAACATCAGCATGTCTAACCAGCTGTTTGACCTTTCGCGACATGCTTTTAGTTCAGCTCGTTTAGAAATAAATGTCAAAACCTCAATCGTCAAAGGAGCTTGCAAAGAAAAGCGTCTGGACTTCTTTAAGTTGCTTGAAGACGTTTCACCTCTCATCCGAGAAGCTTCTTCAGTTCTAAGGTCAAATGGTGAAATAGTGGAGAGTCCAAAACCTCAATCCGACAAAGTCCCAAGCTCATTGATTTAATTAAAGGCACAGTCCACTGAATCCATAGATTGTACCGAGTGTCTGATAATAGGATGCTTTTCTTACCCAAAACTGATTCCTGAGGTCTGAAGATCCACCGTGTTCATGATCTTCAATAATTATGAACAAAAAATCCCTGAAACTTTTTCATCATTGCTGTGGTAGGCTATGGCATGCTGTATAAAAATGCAGTGTTTGAGAATTTAACAGTAAACTCATTGATTGTACTTGCTTTTTCACATCTGTTAGAAAAGTGATCATAGTGAGCCAATTTTCAGCACAGGATACTGAATGAATTTCCTGTTTCGCGCCAGTAAAATATGATCAATAAAAAGCGGCAGCGGCATCCTCCATGCAGGCGCCACACTGCTTAGCAAGTTCAACATGTCTGTGTGTTCTCTAGCTACTTGTTATTGGTTTATTGACTGGAGGAACGAGAAAACAAACAACTGACTCGCCACCATTATTGCTTTTAACCCCCCCGCCCCCGCACTTAGTGTTCACTTGCCGCACTTTAACGAGACATGTGACACGTCTGTTTGCACAGGAGCAGGTGGATGGTCACTGTTCATCTATTGCCTGTAAGCAGCTTGTCATTCTTGGCCTCTTCTGGTGGAGGGAGCAGCGGGCGGGTGGTCGTCAGAGGGGTTAAAGTTTGTCTGACCCGCTTTATTTCATTTTCCCGGCTGGTTTGTGGGGGCTGCAGGTCAAAGTCTGAGAGGGCAGCCAAGCCGGAGTTAATGTCAGGGCTTTGTTTGCTGCTAGGTCCCTCATCGGGATAGACCCGAGCCAGACAATAGCTGGGATCACAGGTCACCAGAGAGCCAGTGTGAGAGGGCCGGTGTATGTATGCTGTGTGTTTCAGTCCGGGCAGGATGCTGCAGAACCACAGCTCGGGCACATAGCACTTGTTCCCACAGAGGTTGATTATTTGAGCTTTAGAATTCTTAAGATGGGATGAATCACAAAGATGGTGATGTTTATTGGGAGTTATTATTTAGTATGGTCAGAGATTATATAGAATCAACGTGAGTATTAGGGCAGACGCTGATATGTGCAAAGAAACCCAACCCTACTGGAATAGACTGAATAGAGTTTAGACAAAGGCCCGACTGGGGTTCAGGATTAAGTCTTGAATGTCATTCAGAGACTCGGTTCTTCCTGGATCTGTTTTAACTCTAAGTAGCATGAGCAGGTTGAATGACTCTGCCTGACTGAAGTATACACTCGAGCGGACTTCAAACAAGCAGCTGAGATGCCTTTTCTATTTTCCATTGGGTATCCTGAATATCCGCGGGGAAAATGAAGGCTTCACTTGTTCTAAAACAAAGTTCTGGCTTGATTGCCTAACGCTATGCAGTAATCTGTCCTACGTTTACTTTTTACATGCTTCACACTTCAGTCGCTGTGATGTGCTTGGCCGAGTGTGACGCTGCGAAAACCTCCCAGGAGGGACTGTTTGCAAGTGCGTGTCCAGACAACCAAGACAGCAAGTCCTGGAGAAAGCTCATGTCGCCTGCAGAAAGTTGTGAATGTGGTTTGAGAAGACACTTTGCCCAAACTGTGTAGTAACGGTGGTTTCGTCAAGCTCGTCTATCGTCCTCTGCGGCTTTTAATTTGGATCTTGTTCCGCTCCCACCCCCACGCTCTATCCTTCCATCAATCGACCCCGGCACATGTGGCTCTGACTTATCCAGCCATGGCATTGACCCCTCTATTCATATTGACTGGCTGTTTCTCATGACCTCTTGACCTCTCAGGGTCAACCCTGCAGCCGTCTGGACCTCCTCCTCCTCCTCCACCTGGCTCCTATCTCCACCCCTCAGATGCTCCAGATGGATTACTTTCTGCTCAAACCGTCCACAGGATTACGCTGTTGTCTCGACACAGCACGGGTCCCTGGCTACAGTTAAAAATGTTCCCTGAACCGGCCGCTCATTTCAAAGTATTTTCTCTGAATTTGTCTGCAGATGCCGGGGGAACTTTCTCTGCCCGTCTCTCTTTCATTGCCCGTCTGCCGCTCTCTGAACTCGCTGTCCTCGTTCCACAGCCTGGTTTTGATACATGGCGTCCTGATGGTTTGCTAGGGAGAATCTGGGTCAGTGTGGGGAGCCTGAGATAGAGATAGCACAGGCACGAGGCTGGCTTGCTGAAGAAATGCGTCACACAATGCCGTCCAGAGTCTAGAGAAAACAATGGTGCTTTAGAGATTTCAAGCGGCAGAGTCCACATACCTCACATAGCTGTCAGAATGCTCTGCTTGAGGTCTGCAAATATCACCATCAGCGATAAGGCGCAAGAGAGCCGGGCCCAAGCAGTCCTTGAATAGGATGTCACACGGGTCCAGATAATACTTGATCTGTTTGGAGCAGAAGCGACGCAGGAAACTGTTTATATGAAAACATTTCATTAGCAAAAGTGAGTGTGGCTGATTTGTGTGTGATCCTGAGTGACACGTCCATTAGTTTTGGATTAAATATGACATAACTGAAGTCCAGACAGGATTCTAACATGCACATGATTGAATTACATAGATTGGAAATGTTCAGCAAGCCTACGATATTTTTGGCAGCAAAATCATCAAAGAGAGTGTCATCTTTCTATCGCAGCAGTACTGTTAGTTGTGCTGAAGTTGTGATATTTTTCATGCAAAGTGGGGCTTGTCTCGTGGAGCTGACTGGACTTTGGACTAGCACCAGCAATCCCTGATCCCTGCTAAACCGAGCTATAGGGAGAGGGGAGGGAGGCAGAGAAAGGGCTGTGAGAGAGGTGGGGGAGGCAAGAACGAGAGAGGAAGTGAGTGTTCATCACAAAGTGTGCCGCGGTTGTGGGCATGCCCAGTAGAGTTCGACTCACAGCCTGAAATCCAGCCTCTAAATTTGAACAGGAGGGAGACGAGGTGACTGAGCAGACTTTTGTTGCTGCTTTCTCTCCCCGACTCTCTCCTTCCCGCTCGCCCTCGCTCTCTCTCACAACATATTATTTTTCCCCTCCTCCCTCCATTAGTGAGTGTGTGTGGAGAGGTTTGCGTTTTGCTATGGAAGAGCAAGAGGAGGTGCAGAATTTCACCTAGAGAAAGAGACAACAAGGGAGAAGAGAAGTAAAGAAAATAGGAGGAAGAGGACAAGAAGTGGGACAAAAAGGCAAGAGAGAGCCCACGTTTCTCCTGCTCTCCCCTCCCTCCTCCACCAACGAGTTTCACCTCAAAAAGAGCAGAGGGACCAACTTCAAAAGGCAGTCAGGAGGGAGCTGGAGTGTGAAACGTGAGGAGAGAAGAAGATGAGAGGCTGACCGGCGCTGTGCTTGCTGTGCTGTCCAGGTCAGTGCCCAGAAAACACTGAACAAGCGCTCGCTCTTTCGCTTTGCTTGGTTTTTATGCTTGCAAACTCCAGCAGTGTGCATCCAGTGTTTTTCTCGTTTACCCGTGTTGTGTGCATGCGTGTGTGTTGGTGGGGAATTGAGCGACTGATTGACAGCCTCTCCTCTCAGCGCCGTCCGACCGGTGTCGCCGCAGCCGAGCCAAAGTACAGAAACTCCAGCTGCTCCCTTTAGCGCTGCACATGGGAACTGTTATAGCTCAGATGTTCACATGCATACACGTGTTGAGGGAGGACAGACTCTGCGAACGTAGCCACGTGGTTACAATAAGGGAGAAATCACAGAGCCGTGCTGCTGGCCGGGCACTCGCACTCACTCACGCTGAGCTGGAGCGCAAAGACGTGATGAATTTTCTCTTTTAGTGAAGAGATTTTCGACAGAAGCCCTTCCTGTGATGCTTGGATGTGTTTGTTAGATCAGCCGTGGTGGTTTCAGACACTCGTCTTTGTAACGCGCTGTAATTACATATATACCTTTTATCAATGATGGCATCTCTGGCGTCATCTCCCACCAAGTAGAGCTACAGTTATGTAAGACGGTTATTTTATTTACTAATCAATGGATCCTTTTGTCAAACAGCTGAAAAATATTTATTAAATTATTATTATCACATAAAATACACTTCAGCATGTTCACCAATCAATGAAATATCTTTAAATATGTGTTTCCTGACTAATAATGTCTAATTTCTCCTTTGTGGAAATCCCAGTGGTGTCCAGTATGAAGCAATCCTCGTTAGTCACAAGCTGCACTTGTGTTTAGAGGAGTAGTGGCTGCTGTTGCCGTCTCTGACATACCAGACATGCTGTAGCTAACTCTGTGACTTGAAGTCCATTATTAGATTCATTACCCATTTAGATATTTAGGGGTTTACAGGAAGTGCTGCAGCAAAATGTTCCTCTGCTGGCCTGTGCCTTTTTTTCTGGTCACAATTAACATGTTAATAAAACACAAGTGATATTTATCTGTGTACTTGGCTCAGCAATGATCTGTGGAGAGCAGAGCTACTATTAAATATAGAAGCTAGAGATCGGAGAGAGGTCAGATCAGATGTGCACGTTCTTCTTCGACAACGTTTAGATGTTGATGCTTTAATGTAACAAAACTAAATTCATGTCACATCCAAAAAAACATACAAACAAACAAAAACAGCAATTTGATGTTGTAACTATTTTCTTTGTAATGCACTGCATGCACCAATCACACGACTCCACCAAACAAAGCAAACAGATGGAGACATCTGAACAGCCAACATCTCACCCAGAAACATCAGAAAGGAGAAAAAGCCCTGCTGAAAAACACGCACACGTGATATTTGGGTGAACTGTCCCTTTAAATGCAGACGTCAGATTCATTTGGTTGCTTCTTTGTCCTGCGGTTGATTTTATTCACGTGGAAACCAGCTGTCCGCACAGTTTCTAACTTTCTGCAGTCACAAAGCAACACAGGTGCAGGTAACATCGTGTTGTTGTTACCTGAAGCAGCCGGTGGAGTTTTGTCCAGTGTTGTGTCTATTTTGGTTCTGGTTTTGGGCTCCCCAATGTCCAACTGTGGACAAGACATAGATGGTAGATGACCAGGATACCAAACAAAACAGTGTACGTCCTGTGCCAAAATGAAAAATTATATTTTAAAAATCACAATTGATCTGTTTTTTAAGTTTAATGAGTGATTAAAAAGTGAGCTTTCTGAATAGGGGGCTGCATGACCAACCTTTTGTCCATATTGAAATTATTATTATTATTATTGTAATGATTATTATTAGTAACAATTGTATTTTTTTAGTACCTAAATTCTTGTGTTGCACACCGGCTGGTGTTTAGACCAGAGAGAGTGAGAGGAGCTCTGAATGATGAGCTGGGACTTGGTGTGAAGCTCGTTTATCTTTTCTTTCATCATCTAACAGGACCTTCCATAGACACAGTGCTCACTTTCCTCCCCACGGCCAGTGTGACTCTTACTCTGAAGGTTTGTGTGGCTGAGAAGTTTGGAGTATGAGGGCAGTGGTTTAATTAACGAGCCTACTGAGGAGCACTATGGGAAATGTAGTTTTGTTACAGTTTCTATTTTTTCTTCTTTTATTCTCGAACAAATTGCACTACATGCTCTGAGTGGATTGTTGAGGCCTTAAAAGCATTGGTCCTGTCATTTCTGAGCAGCAGCAGCGTTGTGGCTCCACATGGAGCGGCTCAGGAAGCAGCTGAGGCAGCTTCCATCTTTTCATTTATTTAACCAGCACCATGACTCCCTTATTCCTTGGAGACTGGGTTCCCATGCGTAACTGCCCGGGTCTCGCCCCCGATGGCCCGTCAGAGGCTCCGTGATCCATCACACACCAGGCGGCCGTGTTTTCTGAAAGGGCCGTGAACTTGTTACCTCCCTCAGCCAGCTCGCCTGAATGTCAAACTCATTTTTCTTTTCGTGTGTCCCCTTTCTCTGCTCCTTCCCAGGGCTGCTGGTGTATTGAAATAATTGGGCCGCATTCAGTGCGACCAGGTTGCCAGCGCAGCGTTTGAATAGAGATATCGAGTTTGGTGCCACGACTTCCCCCTGACTTCCCTTTCGCAGCTCTTTCCTCCGCCTTCCTCCGAGGTCGTGACGGGTCATCATCGTGACACGGCATCCGCAGTACATTATCTACAGTAGCTGGCCCGCCCTGGAGCTGTGTCTATAGACCATTCTTCCAGGGTCTGTTGTCTCTAGGATCTCTGGATTCACTGTTCGACATGGCACACATTCAAAACGGTAGCCTCGAGGGGCTTTTATTCCTCCAACAGAATTCAATCACTTTTCTCTCTCGTCTTTCTGCCTCTCTGCTGAGTTATTCAGAGTTTAATGAGGGAGGGAAGATAAAGGCAAGCTTATGGTTTGCCAGATCACGAAGAGGCCGCCTTTTTGTTTCTGCTGGAGGACCCACACAGCGAGCGTTCATGTGAAATGAGTTCTTTTTTTTAAACCAGAGGGGAAGGTGATTGAGATGTCTGAGAAAGAGCCGGGGAGTCTGGAAAGGCGCGGGTCATTAAAGTGTCAGAGGAGCTGCAGCTCTTCAAATACTCCTCCATACTTTGCATGCAGTGCAGGATGCAGAGGACTGAGTGAGAAGGGGAATTTTGGGGCAGCACAAGGAGGTATAATCTGCTGCGAGGTATTATGATTATCAAACGTTAATGCACTGGTTTCACCACGGGCATCAAATAGTTATGCAGCGCTACACCTCCTGCGCTGTGCATCATTGAAATGACTGCACAGGATTATCCCCTTACATAAGAAAGTGTGGGTGGTTTGGAGACGGCTCCTGACAGTGTGGGAGGGCATCGGACCGGACCCGAGGAAGCGCCGGGCTGACGCTAGGCTTTTGTTGAGGCTCAGTTTAGGTCAAAGTCCATACTATGTATCAGCTGTCAGAAAGTGTGTTTGCTTTACCGGCTGCACGGGCGTCAGCATCTACGCAAGGCTCCTCTGTCTGACATCAGAGAGGAGAGGTAGAAGGGTTCACGCCTTCTCTCTCACACACTCTGTCACCGAGGTCAACGCCGGTCTGTCTCTTTGGAGCTGTTACTTTTCCCTCGAGCAGTTGCACCAGCCAGCTGCTGGGGACATGCAGAGTGTCCGAGCACATCAGGTTTGTGGGAGCATTGATTATTTTCACTCCTCTCCGAGGTACACGACTCTCCTGGGTTTGTTTTTGTAAAGCTGCTGAAATCAGATAAAATGGGTCTTTGTTGCAGAAATGAATTGGGCTTTAAAATTACAAGGACGACGCAGGAACTCGCAGGAACTTGTCCTTTTTGGGTTAGAGGCTAGCTTTAGTGCACAAGATGTCAGACGGTTCAACTGTGGCCAAACTGATAACCACACCTATTTTTGCTGGTTATTATAACCTCTATTAGTCACTAGCTTTTGTGTTTACTGTATCGTTTTATTTTCTTGAATTTGTAGCGAGTAAATCTAAAATGAGTTGGGTGCGGTGTCCAGCTGGGGGACTAGCAGGTGTTTTTGAAGAGTGTTTCTTAATGGGCCATGGTTGGTATTCATCCTGCAGCCTTTACCCGCAGATGTCGGCTTTAAAAGAAAGAAACAGCGCCAGCTCATTTCAACTACAAGAGGACTTAAAAGTCCGTTATCTGCCAAAGCCACAGCCCAGTTCTTCAGTTTCAAAGCAACACATTTAAATCACATCTAACGTCGTCGTCATTTTGCCAGTTTGAGTGAAATTCGGCGTTTGGTGTTTGATCCTGGTGGCAAACAGGAAGGAAAACATAACAAAACACAGACTCTCACTCATCTGGTTTTGGTCCTTTTAAGAGCAACATCATTTCCTGACCTTTCCCAGGTGCTTGTCTCGCAGCACCTTGTATCTTGGATATTACATTACAGAGTAAACATTGTTACATGTGCCGTTGGTGGAACACCCACACCTCACACCCACGATGTCACATATTTATTTAAATATTTAATAATTACATTTTGAACCTACTACCACGTCCTACTTCATGCTGAAGTCTGACTTTGTTTGATGTGAAGATATAACATTGCAAAATCTATTTATAAGAAATGATTCGATTCCTGTAAAATTACAGTAGAAATGTTCGGCTGATTTGTCGGATCTGTTAGTGTCTGTTTGCAAAGGACAATAATTAGGCCGTGTTTTTATTGTGCAGGTGCTGCAGTGAAGTTTTCCTGGAGCGCTCAGGCTTTTATGAGCGGATATCCTAGTAATCATAAGATAATAAAAAGCTTTTACAGTGAATGTATTTCCCTAAAATAGAAGCAGGAGAGAGAGAAGGATTGGGCCTGAATACCAAGAACATCCCAGATCAACATAAAACTGTATTATAGTGAATGCATCAGGAGGACCCGTGAACACTGAGTGCATCAGTGTGTCCTGTATTACTGACAGATGTTTCTGCAACATTTTAAATTAAATTTGGAACATTGATCTGTGCTCACATCTCATTTACAGCCTACATAAGCATCATGGAAACTGCAGCTGTACATTAGGGTTTTAATAGTTTTGCAATTTTCATTAGTTTTTATTTTTATTTAGTTTTGACTTCAGATTTTCAATTTTATATCAGTTTTAATTAGTTTTTACCATTTGTTTGCTAGTTTAGTTTAGTTTTTATTTTTTTGAAAATCCTTAGTTTCAGTCTAGTTCTGATTAGTTTCAGTTATAGTTTTAGTCGTGTTTGCAATAATTAAGTGTAACAACATTCCAGTTTCATCATATCAGTCATGCTCTGCTGCTTATCCTTGGGTATGTTGCTATTCCAGCTACACTGCACCCTGCACAGGTCGCCTGTCTGTCGCAGGGCTAACACGCAGAGACAGACAACTCACATTCCCACCTATGGGTTCTTTAAATAAATAAATAAATAAATAAATAAATTAGGGCAGATGAACAACCACTGATACCAGGCAACTATAAGATATATCTTGGCCCCGATGAGACTATTAACTCTTGCAGCACCGGGTGCATTGCTAAACCTTTTGAAGACTCACACAGTTGTGTAAATATCCCAGTCTCAATAAACACATTCACCAACGCTGCACATTCACCACTGCATTAATGTTTTTTGTGGAGTTGTCTTGGGATGCATCACGCTGCCTTGCCTGGGGTTAGCGTCTGTTTCTGGGGATGAGGGTTGAGTGTGCTCCCTTCTCAAGGTAAGCTAGGTTAGCCTTCTTGTGTGAGCTTTTCAAGTGCACTTTAAGGTTTGTGGGATTTTTCCCCTTTAGAAATGTCCCTCATAATTTGTTTCTTTCCACTACAAGACACTTGCTTTATCCAAAGCACAGTCATATTCAAAGTAATCCCAAATTGGACTCTGGCGCTTTCTCCCGACTTTTGCTGACGTGATTCTGCGCGTGGACGGAGCAGCAACGCAGACGACTCGACTAACGTGCTGCCACCTGCTGGCATAATGAGACACAGCAAGAAATAAATCTGGAAACTAAACTTCATTTTCACCCTCGACTATTGTATGACACGCACACATCAATGAAACTAAACACATTTTGCTATAAATTCAGTTAATTTTAGTTTTGTGAGCACTCATTACAGTTTTAGTTAGTTTTCCTTTTTTTGCAAAGTCTTGTTTTATTTTTACTTCCATTGACGAAAAAGTTTTTTCACTTCTAGTTTTCGTTAATGATAATAACCTTGCTGTACATTAAGTATTATTCATTTAACATTAATCTTAACCCTTGAAAATATTTAATAAGTGAGCTGCTGAACATCACTGACACACGAACACTTCAGACAGAGAAAATCTCAGATATGATTCTGGTAATTAATTTTTTAGAGACTTCTGAGGAGTCTTATTATTCTTACTGTGCACTCCCAGAGTGTAAAAAGAGAAAAAACATCTATTTATATCACATTGGCGCCACGTCTGGTTGTTCTTACTTTATCCCACCTCGTGATAACAGATCGACAGTGCATGATGGTTTTGGACGCGTGTAGCTTCTCTGCACCACATTTGTTTTTGTGCCCTGCTCAGGGAGGCTTTCGATCAGTACTGCACTGCAAGCATGTCTGTTTCTATAATTTGTATTTATATTTATTTGTGAAGATGTAAAGCCACATCACTGTGTATGAATACACCACTCTGCATTAGTTATCCTAAACTCTTTTGTCCTGTCTTGCTCCCCGTCCCCCCAACTGGATGTTTCTTCTGTTAAAAAGGGAGTTTTTCCTTGCATATCGGTGTTCTTCTCATTGTTGGGGTTCCTTTGTATTATTGTAGGTTTGATTTTGCAGCATGACCCAGATCCTGATCATTTTGAAAATTCGAGCACTTCTGTGTCACTAAAATTTGGTTTGATTATGATTGCATGGCCTTCGTGGTGGCGGTTAATTAAGGGAAAGAATGAAGCATAATTGTAATTGGAGGTAACAAATTCTAGTAATTGTGACTCCAAATAAGCAAACAGCTGTTTGAAGCTGACTCCAGATGAGGTTCCTCCTGACACTCGTGTGACACGCCACCCTTCTCAGAAACAGCCTGTCGGTTTGAGAGCTGATCTGTTCTCCTTTGATTCTCTGAGTCCTCACTTGTTGCTGCATATTGTAAACAAAGCAGAATGTATGCAGGTACAGGAAAACAGACAGTCGTATGAAGGTGTCAGAGAAGCTTTTATGTGAAGGATGATTGCTGTTCCACTGAGACTCGAGCCTCTAAGCAGAATGTAATGTTAAAGCTGTGCTCAGTGTGTGGGCGTGCTTCTAACCGACACTCCTGCCCTCGCTCTCTGTTTTAACTCATCTCTGTCTGCCTCCCTCCACCTCTTTTTTTTCATACCCCTCTCCATCGTGCCTCAGCGGGGGTGAGAGTCGCAGGTTGACAGCCTTGCAGGTCTCCTCATTACGCGGCGTCTGAGCCGGTAGAGATTTATCGAGATGATAAAAGCAGTCTGGAGGGCAATAATGACCACAGGCTCTGATGCAGGAGGAGGAAGGAGGGGAGAGGCAGCGGCTTGTCTGGCCGCTCGCTCTGCATCTGATCATTCATCAAATGAAACAACAGAAAGTTTGCTTCAGTGTTTGCTGAATATATTCGTGCATTATCGTTATGTATCTTTTATTTATTTTGCTGGTGCAGTAGTCGATGCAGTGTCAGCATGCCACAAGCCATGGAGCCGTGTAGTTTATGTTCCCCTTATAGCTGTGTGCTGCTTGCTTTTAAAAGATATAGTTCACACATGCCTGTTAAGTTTTGCAATATATGAATCTGCTTTTTCTTCTTTTTTAGTAATAAAATCAGGCATGTTTTAAATGAAAGTGCTAACTAGGTGTGGCTGTAATTATTTCCCCCAAAAAACATCTCAGATCATTGTGATTTTCTTTTTTTGCGCAACAAGACGAACATTTGTGGTCTAGTGAGATGTACGTGTGAGCTGAAGTGAACATATGTTGCTTCATCACTCAGATATTCCCTGTATTGCGCTTACATGGAGGAATCTATGTCGAAAGGATTTTGTTTCTGCACAGAAACGGGTGTGTAAAATGTGGTTAACCAAACTTTAGTGCTCACACTCCCTAACCCAGTCGTTTAAACATGTAAGCTGGCGTCAGGTATATGGAGTGTAGTGTCCTACGTGATGTTTGTGTGAGAGTCGGAGCCGCGGAGCAGGAGTGAGCTCGACGGCTTGTCTTGCAGATCAGAGATAATAGGAACATATGGTGCGCTCGCAGCGTTGGCGGCGCTCTTCCCATCGCTGTCGGTCCCTTATCTTTTTATTGCAGTTATAGATCAAGTGTCCCTTCCTGGCTGCCACACTTCAGCTGTGGCCTTACGCCAGAGGACAAAGAGGAGCAGCAACAGTCGTGCCTTACAGTCCCAACCATATCAGACTGCAAAATCTCATTTGGTATTTTGTCTGTTTTCATGTTAAAAACCTTCCATTCACTGTAAGAGTGGTTAGGGAGCATGCTCAGTTCTCCCTGGGTGTGGCTGCAGCTCTACACCGTGCTGTCTCTTTTCGCAGCTCCTCCTGGTCTGTTCTCTTCTCCCCCAGCAACGGCCTCCTCCTCCTCCACCACCTTTATTCATCTTCACACCTGCTCTCCACACACCCAGCATTGACATTCACCTCTTTGCTTCTGCCCCCCTCGGTCTGTGCTGCAGGACTAAAACGGCTGCATTTAGATTAAAAAACACAAACCTACCGTTTGGGAAATGGAATTGTTGGAAAGGCCTGTACCGAATATTTGTTCTGCTCGTATTCACTCTGTTTATTTATGGACTTCATAGTGCGGTGGTTTATACTGTGGCCTAACAAGCTAACTGTCCCTGCTTTAATCCCAGGAGCAGACACAAATCCTTTTCGGGTATCCAGCATAAAAATCTGCCCAATCAAACATGCTGAGCGACCTGCTGTGGTGTGAAAAGGAGGGGCTTTATTCACTATCTGTATCCCTCTTTGACCTTTTAATTTTAAAATTAAACATATATGTACTTGGTTTTTAAAGGCTGTAAACCTTTGGTTCAGATTTCAAATAATCACTAAAACTTTAACACTTTAATTGATGCTCAATACTCCGGATAGTATTCCTGGCATTGGATAAAATACAAACACCATTTCCAAGCCAAACACTTCTTTACCAGGACATATTTAGGCTGCCGTGGCCACGTCTTCTTTCCTTATCTGTCGGTGGGAACTCGTGATGATTGAAGAGAGAAGCAGTGAGTGCTGACAAATACTGAAAGAACAACAACTGTAGTGAAAGAGAAAGAAGCTCCATGGGGATGTGAGGTGTCATTTAACCCGGCACAGAGGTGCTGATCCTTGGACTGAGCTGCTCAAGTTCAAGTTTTTTACTTATTTATTTCTTTGTAAATGCATTTGATGGTCACGCAGTCGATCAGACGTAGAAGTGTTAGTGTCCCAGCCATGTAGCTGAGAACGCTTGGCGCAGAGGTAAGTCACTCGTCCCTCTGAGGTCACAGGTCTGAAGCTGAAGCGTCAGGATACTAGAATATTCTTTCTGAATGATCTCTCATGTAGGTGCATGTTTTTGCTAACAGCACGTACATACAGAGACGCATTCGTTAACAAAGTGCTGTAAACGGTGCCGTTTGTGCCACTCTGCTCGTTCGCTCGTGTCTCTCTGTGTCGCTGCTCTCTGTTCCATTTCTCGGGTTCATTCGTATGGTAATAGGGGTCAGGAGATGAGGGGGTTCTCACGTTCAATGTGAAACTTGGCCCTTTGTGTAGCGCCGGCTCGAGCTGCTGTGACAGAGGCCAGAGGTGAAATTGAATTTAGCTGAAATTCCCCAGTGAGTCTAGCCTTGGGCTGGACTGAGCTAGGCTGGCCCGGCCTCGCCTTGGGCAGCACGGCTCTGTGTACGGCCAGAATCCGTAGGTGTTACCGGACCTCGGTGGACTTGGTAAACCCGAGGCTTAGCGAGGGTTACGGCACGCTGTGCCATCAGATTTGTTGTGGAGACGACCAGCAGCTCATTTGTATTTAATTCAGACATGATGTTGTTTTTAATACGACTACTGTGCTGTTTCCTTCTGAGGTCTAAGCAGCTCCCCTAATTCTAACCTCAAAGCCAGTATTTCCAAGACTCAAAAAGCCTTTTTAGGATTAAAAGTAGATAGTCTTAGATGTGTCCGATTTTTGTCATTGATGGTGGCTTTTTTGAAGTTTACGCTAAAAAATTATTTCTACTCTTACATGATTTTAAAATGTATATTTTTCAAAATTCTGTGTTGCTGTGTTGCAGCTATTTTTAAGTCAGCTGATGCTGGGATATGTCAAATATTTGAATAAATAAAACAAATGTTTAGGGCGACAGCTCTCCAAGTGTGTGGCCAGGAAAAAAATCCAAATTCAATGAAATGCTTTTTTTTCCTGGTGAAAATGAAGAAAACAGTTTGCTGAGGCCATCAGGTGTTTTTGCTTTTACTGTAAATGATTGATAAAATTGTAAGCTGTGCAGGCTGGAAGAAGGAGAACCACTGGGTGTCGTTTAAGCATAACCACATGACAGGAGTCTGTCTGCTGCTTTGACCAAAAGGCTAACCAGTAATCTGTCCGAGTTTAGTGTACTGACATGCTAACCTGTGCTGAAAATCAAGTATTGCGCTGATCCATGTTTTGACCTATAGTTGTAGATGAAAAGAACATTAATGACAACTTACTAATTTGTCAATTTCATTTAACAAATTATTAAAAAGGTGATTCTACTAAAATCGATGTTGCCTTATTTTATCTAAAAATACAAAGACTGCCTAGTTTGTTACAGTAGGGAACAAATCCATTAGGGACCAACGTTGTATGGGTGCCAGTTTCACTGGATAATATAAAACCCGACCTGATCGTGGCAACGACAACATTAAAATCACTGAAGTCACTGAACCAACCTCTGGGAACCACTAATGCAAATATAACATTCAATCTAGGGCTGGGTGATATGACCCAAAATTCATATCTCGATATTCTTTAGCTGGATGGCGATATACGATAAATATATCTCGATAAATGTTTTTAAAGCCATAAAGTAAGAACAAACAGTCAAAGCTGTGTCCCAGATGTCACACAGGCACTTTTATTAACATACAGCGTAGATGTACATGAAAAAAATTACTCAAAAATAAATTATGAGCATTTATTAAATAATAATTCTCCATAAATAAAATAAAACAAAGTTGTTTTTGTCCATAACAAAAAGCTCACAACTGTGCAGTCAAAATGTAAACTAACAGACGCCGAGCACAATAACAAGCAGCTGCTCTGTTCCTAACTTCTGCTGCGTGACTGACAGCCTGGAGTTTGAAATCCGCTTCATAACCACGTCTCTGAACAGGTGCCATTTGTGGTCCTTATACACAGTACGGTAATATTACGTTGAAGCACAGTACGTATCACTCCGCGAGGCTCCTCGGTAGCCGTAATGCTCCGACAATCCATCAAGCGCTGCGGCTCTGTAGCTTACCAAAGTCATACTGAAACATTTTTTGACAGATTGCTGAGCGCGTGTACCACAGAAAAACGGTTCGCGGTCATCAATCACAACCAGAATTCATACATAAGGCGCGCTGTCAACTTTTGTGGTTAGCTCGTTAACACATTGACGCCGTCCAGCCCTACGCACGGGGTGATCCGCGGTAACTCGTTAACAGAGATTTGCCCTGTTAATGCAGTTCTGGCGTTAACGTCATGCTGCAGCACTAAAATAGTCTCCAAACGTTTTCTTTTTACCGAGCAGCTCCTCTTTGATAGCTGCCGTGTCCGTCCTGTCACCGCCTGCATGGGGGAGGGCGAGACAGAGTAACGTTGCGTAGAGACAAAAGTGGACAAAAGAGAGGCAAACTTGCGACTCCACAAGTATAATTATAATGTAACATAGACTATATCGATTAAACGATATTGTCACATCTCATATTGCGCATAAAAATATATCGATATTTTTAAAAAACTCGATATATCGCCCAGTCCTAATTCAATCCATCCAATAGTTGTTGAGATATTTACTCTGGAGTGGTGACTCCACAGCCAGCATTGCCACCCTGCTATGACCAACGAGTCATCGTTAAATGTAGATGGATACACTCTAAAGACTACACAGTAAATCCCCTAATGTGTATTTTCTGCTTTATGCATTTGAACGGACTTTATGTTTATTTTGCACAATTATAATCCCTTCAAATGCTATACCAACTATAAAGCACGCAAGTGGAACTCTCCAAGGTGTGCTAGCAGTGCCCAACGGCAGGTCAGACAAGCTTTATTGTAGGTTTTATAAACTTGGGAAAATAACTTTGTCTGTACGGTGAGATCTGAGCAGACCCCAAACTTTGAAAGAACAGGGACAGACCTCTAAAGAAATCCTGCGTGTCGTCTCCTCTGGACCTTTTTTAGTTGGGTTTTTTAATTATTTTATTGCTTGTACAGAGAAACAACCTCGAAAAGAGTCGTTAGAAAAGATTGAACATGGTTGTAGATCTGCAGATCTGGTCGTAAGAACAGTGTTGCTTTATAATGCCTTTTGTAAAGTTGTGTCATTATTTTTGGAGAGTCGGGATGATTCCTAACTTATACTTTTCCCATCTCTTTTAAATAGTGCTCAAACTGCTATGATACTGCACATCTCAGCAGGATTTGTGGATAAACGTTCCAATTTAGAATGAATGGAACGAGATAAGAGTTTCCTCCATCGGGGACTTTCTCCTCTGCAGATCTTCTCCACAGTGATCTTTTACTGTTTTGATGCGCTTGGAGGATTTGTTTGCACAGAGAAATACCTCGTTGGTTTACGTGCTTGTGAAGCTCAAAACGGGCTCGTCTCTAATGTTGCCCTGTGGCTCCGTCCGACACGGCCTGATAAACATGATTAAACATTTTGCGTGCCCTGCAATCAAAGGCAATTTTCCCAAATTATGTCACAATTATGCGTCTCGATTCATAAACTATTTGTTTTTCTTTTCACTCGAGCTGAAAAAAAAGACAAATTTGACATGAAATCTCACTCTGAGTAACTGTGCAGTAAAATGTGATTCTGCAGGTTGCGGACTGAGAGCTGTGAAGCAGTTTTGTTGAGCTATCAACAGATTCTTCTGAATAGACTTTGGGTGAATGTGTGCGTAACCTTGAGTAAAACTCAGCCCCCCGCTCCCTTTCAAAGACAGAGAGGTCTGTCGTCCTCTCTCAAAAACAAATATTTGTGTCCTTGGAAGCTTGTGCGAGCTCGAGGTTGGACTGCATTTGTCACATTTTTAGGAGAATTTGCGTTTCTGGCATGTGGAGCAGGTGAGGAATCTGGGTTTTAATTGGAATGGAAATGCAGCTGCACGGGAAATCAAGCGTCCGATGATAACAAAATCTCTCCTATGTGTTAATTGCAGGCAAGCTTCAAGCCCTGACAGAGGTGTTCATGCTTCACAATCTACTGATCCTGTTACACTGTGACACTTTTACTTGTTCACTGTCCCGTATGAGGAAAGACAAAGGCATGAGAGGTGCTATTTTTCAAACTGCTTTCAACATCCACCCACAGCGGTGATGCTGGAGAGAGCAGATGGCTATTTCCAGCTAATGCAGTTGGAGGTCTGAGACAGCAGCTACGTGCACTCAGCTGATTAACAAACAAACAAACAAAAAAACAAAACAGTGTTGGCAGATTTATAGAAGGCTGATAATTCAGCCATATTTGTTTAGTCATTGGCAAAGGCAGTTATGATCGGAGCACAATCCATCGAGCTTCTAGCATTTTAGATATAAACACATATTTATTTGATGTATTAGGTGTCACGGAGTCGGGAGCTACGTGCAGTTCACATAAAAATCCTTTTTACTGCCGTTCTTATGTGCAGTGCAAACAATGTAGGGTTTATGTGGACAATACTGGTAATTACCAAAATCATTTTTCATGTTTCTCTGATGGCTAATCCACCAGTGTGTGCAAACGCTTCCAAATCTTTAAATATCAAACAATATTTTTAATGCTGAAAGATAATTAATGTTCAAATTCACTGTCTTACAAAAAAGATTCATAAAGCACATTATGATGCTGTGATTAAGATGCCAGCTTGCAGTTCTTTCCTTGCATTTCTGAACAGATAGATGGGTTTAATGTGCTAGCTCCAATTTGGGTAAAAATCTGAATTCAGCATAATTTTTAAGGACTCTATTTTTGCTTGCTTGTGCAGAGACACAATGGAAACAAATTTAGCTTTAGGTTGTGGGAAACAGTGCGAATACGCTGCCATCAATACTGGGCGTGGTTTGAGGGCGGAGCTCTCAGATGCCATCGGTGCTGCACAGTCGCAGCAGTTAGGTGTGTTACAGACGTCTGGGCAAAATGAAACCTTACACAAAATGCAGAGTATAAATGTACTGCAAACCCTACGTGGTGATCAACTGCAATTTAATAAATGACGTGAAAGGTGATTGGCCAAAATGTTGCCTATGAGTTAAACTGTCTTGATGTGACGCAGTGCAGGATGGCGATCATGGAGAGATGGGTTTGCCTATCCTTGGATGTTGGTGTGGGTCAGCAGCACAGCAGTGTTTGTTTGGTCTGGAGGTGTGTGAGGGTTGTTCCCTCGTCTCTGGCACTGCTCACACTGTCTGTCCTGTAGAATTTCAGTCATCAGGACTCAGAACAGACTCTTCAGGATTTAGATTTGGGATATGTTTTTCCAAATTTAATTGCTGCTTTGTGGGATTTGTAGGATTTTTCTGTTGGATACATGTTTGTTTGGCACCAGAGCCTGACTGATGATATCGGATAGAGGAAATTATATATTAACCTTCAGCAACTCTGCATTTAAACGAAAATGTAAAAAGTGAAGGAGCCACGAGAAGCATGACATCACATAATTTATCCATCAGAGGGAACAACTCCCCTGATGGCATTACAGTGCAAAGTCATAATTCAATTCAATTTTATTTATATAGCGCCAAATCACAACAAAAGTCGCCTCAAGGCGCTTCATAGATACAGAGAAAAACCCAACAATCATATGACCCCCTATGAGCAAGCACTTTGGCGACAGTGGGAAGGAAAAACTCCCTTTGGGTGAGAGAAGGAATTAAATAAGACGAACGTTCTTTCCTATGCACAGAGTATCAGCATTAAATATATGGCTGTTTATGCTAATGTTAGCTTAGTCTTACACTTTCTTTGTTAAGGTTGCAGTTTTCTGTATGTCTGTATTGAAGGACATAGTGCACCTGGTTTTCTGAATCTGAATTGGTCAATTAACTGATAACAACTAAGATAGCTAACCTCAAATGCAAAAAACCTGTAAATTATTAGAGATCTGCTAATCAAGCAAAGCTGCAAACTAGAGATGATTTTTTCTGTGGAGATTTGTAATCAGCAGCATGTTATCACTGATCCATTTATGGATAAAACTGGAGCACATTTGTTTCCTGGCTTTTGCTTTAAGTGCATAGTTATTAAATGCTAGTCTTGTCTTTAAAGATGCTATCACTGACCACCTTGTGAGTGTTACAATGGATGAAATGCAATACTTACGACAGTGCACTGCATTATATTATATACTGCCCTCAGAAACTCTACCAACAGCAGTGTGGAGATGATGTTTTGCACCTTTAGGGAGTATGAGGTGAAAAGGACATTATGTCCGTTTTTAAGACTGAAGTGAAAGTTTGAGGTTGGTTTAGAATTACACAACAGGCAGGAGTCATTTATCTGGCCATGCCGAATCCTGTTTAGTTCCCTGTATATCTCACTTCTTGCAGTTTGAGTGTTTGATGGGTAAGCCTGGCTGACTGGACAGATGATTGACAGGTGGTAATGAATTGTGGAGAAATGTGAGAGACCAGCACAGCAAGAGGAAGTGCAGTGAGGGAAGATAGGTGAATGAGACTGCAGTAAATTAAGGCAGAGCTGGAGAGGGGGATAAGTGCACTATCCCCCAGAATGCTTTATTTCATGGTGTAAAAATGACTGCTTCTCACCGCAAACTATTGCCTTGTGTGGCAGGTAATTATTTTGGCGGCCAGCGAATGTCCCCAAAGCCTCCCTCTCAGGGGGCCATCTGTGCACAACCAGCCCAGATAAGTGAGAGAAATGTAGGGCATCCATGCTGTGATGTGAGGTGCTCGCCAGGAGCTTTAGAGGCTCCGCCCCTACTTTGTACATAATGGCAGAATGGAAGGCATAGGAGGGCATGGCAGGCAGCAGGACCTCTTAGGAGAGGTTGGATACAGGAAAGGTGGCCTACCCGGGATGGAGGGGGGGTCCGAAAGTGTGTGAAATAAGCACTAGCTCAGCAGTTTTCTACTGCAGATGTAACTTTCATAAAGATCATGCTTGTCTGCTTTTAGATTATTGTTTATCCTGTGTTTGGTTAAACTCTGCTATGAGAGGTGGAGTATCGATGAGGTATAATAACACAGATGCTACAGCAAGGGGGAGCCAGGACGTCCGGTCAGGGGGGAGGTTGGGTATCACGCCCCAAGTACGACAGAAGAGCAGCCGAACTGAAAGACGGGATCATGGTGAAGCTGGAAGCCTGGGCGCTCCATAGCCAGACTTACCAAGACTATGTGAAGTGCCCTCTGAAGGTCTGCTAGAAGATGTTAATGCAGCATTATGGCGGTCCCTACTGCGACCATCACCGAGACTCACCAGCTGATCTACACCTCAGCGGCAGCCACAAGGAGCAGTGCCCTCCATGGAGAAGGAGACTAGAGGCCAACACCAAGGCAGCAGAGGGAGGTTAGCTGAGTATCGGAGCTGCAGAAAGGTACAAGAAGTACAGCACGCTGCTCATGCCTGAGGCCTTGGAACCTGCCAAGCAAAGGCAGGAGAATAAACCAACTGTGCTCCACTGAGCCTCCGAGCTGTACTCTCAGTGGAGAGTATACCCTGAGTATACCTCTCAACACATATATTTCATTTCTTCCCAACATGGGATACATTAGATTTCCACAGAGGCACCGAGCTGGGTGCAGACATACCTCAGCATCTGCAGCCATCGTGGTTTTATGTTGTTGTATCGTTTAACGCAGTTAGAAGCCAACGCTGCATGGAATCAGCACTTCATGGTAGTTATTACATTAGAATAAGTAGTGCTTTATTCACCCAGCAAAACAGACAGAAAAGAGTTTTGCTGTTTTCAGCTGGACAGGCTGAATGTCAGTGGAACACGTGCAGGAATCATTTTTCACTCCAAGCTTTAAATAAGTGAATCCATTATATAAACTGAAACAATGCTGTCAAAGACCTGAGACAGTTCTTTGCTACTTTTTTATAGTTCCTGTTTGTGGCATTTTTGGCATTTCACCCTGGAGCTCTTTTCTGTTATAATAATGCAGTCAGTGCAACTCTTTGCATGATGAGTAGGTCACCTGGTGCTCCTGTGACTACACTGGATGCATCGCTTGCTGTCTTTCATGTCTGTTGCACCAACTTTTGTACATTTTATGCATTATTAGAGCTCATGATTACCTACAGTGTAATTTACAACATTGATGAGGCATTTCTGGACTGCACATGAGGATAAACAGACCTTTCCCCAAGTTTTCCTTATCTACAGCCCAAGATTGTTCATTTTGGCTTCATAGTTTTGCAGCCGTTATTAAGTTTGGGGATTTTTTTCCCAGGTGGAAATGTCAAACAATAGCCTTGGGCTAGGCAGGCATAAATGATTTAGATGCAGTGACATCTGTTCTTTCTGTTCTGCAGACGTTATATATAAATGCAAATACACAGTCAAACAGCCTACAAGTCAAACCAGAAAAGAAAGTATGCAAAAGGTCGAGCCAATGTTGAAATTATGAATACAAACGTGTCAAGACAGTTACATGTGACATGTAAAAATAAAAGTCAGAGTAAAGCAAAAAGTAATACTTTTTCTTTGAAGGCCTGAATCTTAATCAGGTTTCGACGACAGTGATCATGTGTGTTCCACTCAGTGAAAAACTGAAGATAACCTTGCTGCAAGTTTGCGGCTTCCTCTGCCCAAATGAGCCAGTTTCAAGCTTCGGGTGTTATGGAATATTTTTAATGAGGGTGCAAAAACCAGATTGTATGTATTTTACTAACCTTCAGAAAGAAGGGACATGCCATCGATATGCAAGAATTCTAGTCAGTGATGTTTGCAGTTATGAAGATGAGATGTTCGTCTAAAGATCAAACTTTGTGTTTTTAACGTCTACTTCGTGCTTTGTTCTCAAACATACCGTTCAGAACTCGTTTTGAGGGGTGAAAGTTTGAGCCTTTGATGATGGCGTGACAGCTTTTGGATATTTATTCTCCGCAGCTTTACAGCTTCAGTAGAGTATACATCATGTTAATTTGGGCTGTTGCTGCCTTAACTAAACACTTCAGAAATCGTGGCTCTGCAGCTTTAATTACCCACAACAATAAGTCCAAGAGACTAGTTAGTTCAGCTGAAACTGTTATATTTTCAGGTTGTGTGGATGTTGTTCCATCTTGAATCCCTGGCCTCCCACCTTACCTAAATGTGAGCACACAACACTCAGACTTACAACTGCTGCAACTTTGATGGTGGTTTTAGGACCCATTTAAACAGGGCAGAGAAACTTCCTGGCAACCACCTGTCACTGGGGAAAAATGCTGCCGGTTGTGAATGTGATTGGTAAACTCGAGACATGCCGGCTGAGAGACACCGCTGCCGTGGGAATCACTGGTTGCAGAAAGGTGATGAATGAGATGATCCCTGTTAGTATTAAGTATCAATATTTGGTGTTTCTGTATTGATAGAATATCATCATGCAAAATATATTATTTCTGCCCCCCCACTCAGCCTTGTTGTTATGAGGCCGGCTCACACACATCTTACAAACTAATTCATTTACCAATGATACACATTGTGGCTTAGACTATATCTGGTTAATAGCAGGTCAGGTAGTGGAAGTGTAATGTTCTCACAGCTGCAGACCTTAAAGAGCTGTCGGTGTAAATGTAGTATGTGGCTGACACGCAACCTTGGAAGCCCGCGTCTTTATTAGCACGAGTGAACGTGAGGCAGGCACCAGCCTTCTATCATGCACCACACATCAGCCGGTCAGTCAGGTCGTCCAGCCAGTCAGTGTTTCATCTGCTCAGCCGGTCATGATTCAGCCAGCCAGCATGGTAGGGAGCAGCAGAGGAGGACATAAATAATACATACTGTACAAGTGAAGACTTTAGAAGTATGGAGCTCGTTCAGTTCCTCTGGGCATCAGACAGCTCATTTTCTTTCTCTCTCATTTTCCTTCTTTCAGACATCTTAATCTCTCTGCACGACTGCATCTCTTCTCCTCAGGCTGTTTCTCCTTTCGTCTTCTGCATCTTATATTTACAGTATGTTTGGAGATTATGTGATGTGCTTTGCTAAAATACAATGCATTTGGTCACAAATGAGGGGTTTTAGATTAATTGAAGTTCTGGAAATATTTCATCCACGTAGTTCTCTGAGCTGGATGATATATTGGAAACAGCCATTTTCTGCTTGAAGTTCACTGGGTTCGTTGTGTCGTGTTACTCCATTTTCTCCTCGACTGCCATCTCTATTTATTTTACCGCCTTCAGTGGCAAACGTCCTCTCGTGTCCATCTGCCCGTTTTGCTCTCTCTCTTTCTCACACGTGCGCGCACGTACTTCCTCTCGACTTCCTCTTTCTCTGCTGAGCCGTTAACAAGCACTGCTCTGCTCTATAGGTGCCCCAACACAAGGTGCAGTATACACTGGCGACTACAGCAACTCATGAGTTACAGCCCTGTGAGAGAGCTCGGAGCTGGGGCATGCTCAGACGAGGGGGAGAGGAAGAGCTGCCTTCCGTCAGCGATGTACTAAAAGTAGTGGCAGTGGGTGTGTACGTGAGCTGTGTGTGAGCACACTGTGTAGCGTTGCCCTGTGGGGCCCATGTGTCTGTCCTCGGCCCTCCAAGTTGATCGACTTTAGACTGTTAATGAACATATCAAGCACCTCGTTTGGAGCCAGATAAATACACTGAAATTAAATGAAAACGTGTATTCTTATGTCAGCTCACAATAATGCAGAGAAACATGTTTTAGCAGTCGCACTGCCTGGATCAGTGTTTTTCTCAGTGTTGTGTGTATATTAGATATTTAATGTAAGGTGCATTTCTTTTGTATGAAAATACAAATTTCACATTTCGTGTCATTACTTTGCAGATTGAAGAGTTTTAAATGGTTTAATAAGGCTGTCATCACATATGTTTTAACTGCGTTTAGACTGCGTGTTGGGTTTGGTCTCAGCTGACTGAGATATTTTGTTAATTGTCTCTGAGCTTTCGTTCCTTAGTTAACTTTTCTATGTACCGAGTAGATATGTACGGGGCTAAGCCAGGCTTTCTGTAGAGCGGCACAGTTGGATAATATATTTAGTAGTTTCAGCAAACCTTAGTTGTACTAAAGTAAAATCATCTGAATTTTATCCTTTAAAAAGGCTTGATGTCTTACTAGCTCTTAACTTTTTTTGAGTAAAATGAGTTTTGATCACATGGTGACTAAACACTGTAAATGAAAGTATAATATCTATATTTTAGCCACGACCTCAGTCTGGTCAGGATGTGTTTGAGTAATAACAGATCGTATCAGTGGACTAATCTGTGCACTAACCAAAAATGAAGTAAGTAAAAGTAAGTAATCTAATAAGTAATCTGTTGACTCCGCTTTCATCTGTTGGGTGTAAATATAGTTTGAGAACATCCCAATTAGTGCTTGGATAACAAAAATACATTTGACGTTCACAGTGCAACTTGTGAAAGAAAACAATGACTGCAATCATCAGTAAGACTCTGCACAGCATGTCCCACTCTGCATCAAGAACTCAGTGACCTTCCTGCTGTGTTTAGAGCCACATGAAATCTGAAACTGAAGGTGCTCGGAGCTTAACACAGAGTGGTTAAATGTTGATGACCTCAAAGTAATGATCCGTCAGTAAATACATTGTCATACGTTGTCTTCAAAGGTTCTGAAAGGCTTACATTTATCTCACTAAATATGTGCACCATCAGTCATTGTGATGGTGAAGTTTTAGTGCGAATCCATGTCAGTCAAATCAATCAATCATTTTGATATCCTCAAATAAAACTGTGAAATTACTTACAAATATGTAACTTTAAGTATAAATGCCTAGAGGAGGCCAGAGAGTTAGTGACCAAAGTTGCACAAAAGTACGGTAAATAATTGTGTCAGTTCTCTTTCATTATTGACACAATATGGATATTTCATTGGAAATGCATGCTCACTGTGAGAATCCTAGACAGAACAACTCTTATAGTTAAACTTTTTAACTGAAAAACTTTCTGGATTTTCCATTTTAATAGTAGTCTTGATGGTCTTTTTGTATCTCTTCACTCAAATGGGGATTTGAATTGATTTCAGTTGACACCATCCTCCAGTATCTGTCATTGTTGTCAAGAGTTACTGGATATCTGCTTAATAGCATTTAATGGACCTGCTTATATCCTTTATATATATTGTTCTTTTATGCTTTTATATGCATTTCTTTTGCTTCTGTGTTTTCAATGCCATTTAACATGTTGGTACTTTGCCATAGCCTTCATCCTCCCTGTTACTTCGTCTTACCCTCTTGTATGTTAAGCACTTTGGTACACCACTGGTTTTTAAATGTGCTATATAAATAAAGTTTGTTGTTGTTGCTGTGCTTTCTTTCCAGGTCAAACTGGCACAAATTACAAAAGATTCACTTTTGTCCTCAGAAATACTTTTGGAGTTATTTATTCACTTGTGCTTTGAGTCCGAAAGGTGGTTGGTGCCTGTTGTGGTGTAATCCTTGAACCACATGGTGGACACCAGAGGTAAAGGGAACCATTAGGCTGAAGAAGGAGTCCTATAGGGCTTGGTTAGTCTGTGGGACTTCGGAGAAAGCTGATAGGTACTGACAGGCCAAGCAAAACGCACCTCGGGCAGTGGCTGAAGCAGAAAACTCGGGTGTGGGGCTGCCTCGAAAGATTCTAGCAAACCGTCAGACGACTCAGGAAGGAAAGCTGTGCTTTACCTGTAATGTGCAGAAATGAGCTTCCTCTGAAGGGTGGCTGGCCTCTCTCTTAGAGATAGGGTGAGGAGTTCGGCCATCCAGGAGGGGCTCAGAGTAGAGCCACTGCTGCTCCACATTGAAAGGAGCTATTTGAGGTGGTTTGGGTATCCGACAAGGATGCCTCCTGGGTGCCTCCAGGTTGAGGTGTTCTGGGCATGTCCCACTGGGAGGAGGCCCCGGGGCAGACCCAGGACACGTTGGAGAAATTGTATCTCTCGGCTGGCTGGGAATGCCTTAGTGTTCCCCCTGACAAGCTGGAGGAGGTGGCTGGGGAGAGGGAGGTCTGGGCTTCTCTGCTTAGGCTTCTGCTCCTGTGACCTGGCCCCGGATAAGCAGAAGAAAGTCGATAGATGGACGGATGGCACTTTAAGTGGAAGGCTGCAGAATAGGGAGGTTGTATAGGAGTGAGGCAACTTTTGATGATGTAACAGGTAAAGCAGACAGAGGAGTACAGAGACAGCGAGTAAACAACATCACCTGATTCCCCTCTGTCCTTTTAATGCCATTACCAGCAAGGACTCAAGTGGACCTCACTGGACAGCACAGACGGAAGCAGGAGTGTGTGTGAGGGGGGGTATGAAAAATTCATAATAATTTCACATTTCATCAAATACGATTATTTGAGGATTAGTGCGTAACAACAACAAAAAGGGAAAATGCAAGGCACATAGACAGAGGGTGAGTGTGCCAGACAAAAGGTGAGCACGATCGTTCCCTTTCCATCCATTTATCCCTCCCTTTCTCACCCTCCACCCCTCTGCCGACCCCTCTGTCTGCTCTGTCATTCTCTCTGTCCCCTCTCTGCTCTTGCCTTTGTCTGCCTCTGGCCAGAGTCTGGCGAACTCAGACAAAAGAATGCCGCCTGTCATGGAGAAAGAGCAAAGGTCTTGGCTCTCGGGAGGTGGTGGAGGGGTGGCCGGGTGTCAGGGTTGGAAAGGCATTGTCAAAGCTGTGGCTATCTATTGTTGTTTTCTGGGCTTGCTCCCTACCTCGCCTGTCTCCTCTGTCTCCGATTTCCTTTAATGTCCATGTGGGGTTTTTCTGTTTTTTTAACGCTGTAAGAGCGAGGGATGGAGACTGTAGGGAAAAATGGGGAAATGCGACAGATGTCACACTTGAAGCTGTTCGCCCATTTACCGCTGTGGTTCAAGGCTCAGCGGCGTGCTCGTGGTTCTTGCCACACAGCGGGCTCGGGTGCCTCCGGCAGGGTTCAGATTTTGGAGCGGTTAAGTTTAGGTGATTCATTTTCTTTGCGGAGTGAGCTGCTGTGGAAAGATGAGCATCCAGTGGAGGATAAAGTTTGCTTCTTTGCTCTTGAGTGATGTCACCACAAAAAGTCATTAAAGTAACTAAGTAAGGCATGTACATGAGTATTAAGATACTTGTACTTTACTATACAGTACAGTTCAAAAGAAATGCTTTTTAAAAAAGATGCTGTTTGGCCTGTAACTTCCTAAAATGAGCAGCATGTAAACTGAATTTTACGATGTGAAGTCTTAACCCGAACCCTGAGGCATCACATCACCTGAGCTGTGATGGTTGTTGTCCCAAGCCTTGGCATTCAGTGAGGTGTGACTTCTGTTATTCTCCAAAACATAAAGTTAGGATCAGGTTAGATTTGATAGATTAAGGTTAGATTTAATCATGGTGACTTTAAAGACAGTATGACGTTAACTCTTTGGAAGGAGCTGATTAGTACTGTTCTCTCACTTAACTCCACATGCTTGAGAAACGTCTTTGCTGTGGTTATTGATGGGGTGATTTTTAGAGGGCAAACAGAATAATGTTGGTTCTGTGAATAAGAGAAACTCATTTGCTTGTTTGCGTTCTGGCGCTCTGGTAGTGGATAGAACAAAGATCTTCATATTTTTAATAATGAGATGTAATATGCATGTAAAGTGAAGAGGATATAAATCTACGGTAGATGAAAGTCCTGTTCTTTTCCTTTCTGAATGCAGCTTGGAGATCCCCGTGCTTTGACAAGGTTACAGTAACACGACTTCCCGTTGTCAGTCTGTATTTGCGCAACGGTCTTTCGATTTGAAAGGTTTTAGGAAGTGCTGGTCAAGTCTTAGTCAGTCTGTTGCCAAATGACAGTCGACTCTCAAAGGTAAAAAGTTCAACACTGTGACTTGACTGAAGAGCACAAAGTGGAGCTGACACCTGATGTCAAACTGAAGCTGTTCTGCCCTCAGTGGGAATCATAAGTGGGGGATTGAAGCTGATGCCCCTGCCATCGGGCAAGATTTTAATCTCCTTCAATATTTTGCCATTCCTAAACTTTAGCCTAGTCTTTCTGGGTATTTTGCCGCTCTGCGACCAAGTGTTGCTACGCAGCAGTCTGGGGACACATTGATTATTCAGTCTGAAAGCCGGGGCAGCCAGTTGTCTCTGGCTCTGCTTTGATTTGCTGAAATGCCATTCTGACGGATGCCGGGGGTGATACTTCCCACAGTAAACACTAAATATTTACCAAGTCAAAAACAGTCAGCGCCTAAATGTGAATCCTAACACTTATATGATCTGGACAGTAACTGGCACATATTGCCGCACACACACAAAGTGAGACTTGCATGCATGAGTTTGAAAGGATGTTTGCTTTTGTTGTATACGCCTTGAATAGGCGTTAAGTGCTAACTTGAAATGAATTAGTTAGGTGTGCATCCTTCAGCGATTCCTTAAAGTGTCTGAGAGCAGAGCGAGCGCTGCGTACTATCACCGGCTCCACTGCAGTTTCTCTGTTGCGCCAGCAGATGGAGAAAGGCAACGTGTTTATAGGATAATGAGAGTGAAAGGCAGCCACATGGTGAGGGATGATTGCAGGGCTGAGTCTCTGTGGTCCGATACCCAGGTCGTCGCTTTGATTGACAGGCAACACTGTTCTTGATATTGTTGCAGGTTTTCTTTTTTAAGGAGGTTCTTTACTAATTCTTTCACTAAAGAAAAGCAGAATATGAACATGTTATTGGCTTTTCTTGCTACCAGTGAAATGAGTATCAAAAATGTTGTTAAATGTTATGGTTGTGTTTTTTTTAAAGTAAAAAAGTGGCTGTCTGTGTATTCAAGCACATTTCCTTGAATTCAAATGGGGATGCACAGCTGATCAAAATATAAAACAGTAAAATAGTCCAGTTCAAAGGGTTCTTTACGATGCGCTGAAAGCCTCACCTACACACACACACTCTGTTAAACGAGGGTCTCTGGGAGATGATTTCCTTCCCTGTGTGTCGTCCCCCTCGCGCCCCTCCCCAGCCCCCTGCCGCCTCCCCCTCCCTCCTCTGCTACGCAGTGTAAACACAGTGTTCCAGAGGAATGTTGGACTCCCTGACCTCCACTGCAGTTCACTCGGTTCAGCCTGGCCGCGCTGTGCTCCGGCATCGGCAGCGGCAGCCCCCCCACCCTACCTCCCCACACCTTCCCGCTTCCCTCTCCAGAGCCCCTTCCCTCCGTTTTTTTCTTTTTCTTTCCCCCCGCCATGCCTCGCTCCTTCTCCTGTGCCTCCCCTGCTCTTTATCTTCCTCCTCCTCTTTTCTTACCCCATTTTTCTTTTGGTTGTCCTTGTCCCTCACTCCTGCCGCGCTCCCCCCTCTCTTTTCCCCTCGTTCTCTCCTTTCTCCTTACTTCCTCCCTTTACCTTGCAGTCTTTTCGCTGTGTAGGGATGGATGGTTTCTCTTTATGTGCTTCACTTCACTGATTCGACTAGAAACTAAAGGGGGGTTACAAGTGCATCTGGCCACTAGCTGATTGGATTACTGAGGTGACAAGGTGGCCAGAGCAGACATGTGGTGTTTGCAGTTTTGACCCGACTGTGGCTTTTTCACCATGCAGAGGTTCACAGGGTTTAATTGCTGGAGCATAGAGCAGATCATAAATACATCCAGGCGGTCACTGGAGGTCGGGCTGAATGCAAACGTCTGGAGGAATCAGAGACTGTTTGTGTATTTGTAATAGATGCTGCTTGTGCTGCAGGTGCTACACAGGAACAGCTGTGTCCCCGCCGGCTGCCAGCTAACCTGATCAACAGGATCAGCAGCCAGCCAACAGAAAATCCTGAATATAGATGGATCAGAGGAGGGAACGTGTGTGTGTTTCAGGGTGCTCTTTCAGGTCATAGGAGGCCATTCTTAACATGCAAACCAAATTCCCCCTTTTAAAAAAAACCTTCGGTGCAAACTGCAGATGCTCTACTTTTGAATGGAATAATTTGATAGATCATGCAGTAAGGTGCACTGCAGTGTGAGTGTCAGTGCACGCAGTGCTAGAAGAAGCAGGGATGTCCTTTCCTGGGCAGGCTGAACTTCAGAGGTATCATAACATGTTCTTAAAGAGCACTAACTACTCTTCACTAGGTGTGCAGCTGTATCTGTCACTGTTGATCAAATCTATCATAAGTAATGCAAAAAACTGCAACTTTATTCATGAACTGTACGGTGAGGAGATCCTGTGGTGGTTTGGGGCCAGTTGTTCCTGTAAAGCAAGGGTGGGGAACTCTGGTGTCCTGCAGGCTTTAGGGTCAACACACCTGAGTCAAATGATTGGTTCATTACCTGGCCTCTGGAGAACTTGAAGCCATTTAAATCAGCTGTGTTGGATCGAGGACACCTGGATCTAAAACCTGTAGGACACCGCCCTCGAGGCCTGGAGTTCCCCACCCCTGCCATAGAGGGTAATCCAATCAATACAAAGTTCTGAGTGATCACCTTCATGCTACGGTGAGACTTTTCTATCCTGATGGGAGAGATCTCTTCCAGGCAGGAGTGCAGCCAGGGGGGTGTTTTCAAATTACTTCTTGTTGTGTTTCAGCATCATTGCAGAAGAAGAATAAATAAAAAGCAAGACACCGTTTTCTTTGCCAGCCTGTTGGTACCACCACTAGGATGGCGATGCTCCCATCGAGAGGAAAAAGGAGTCCCTGAGGATGACAGTGATGTGAATCAGTTTGTATGGAATTGGTCGTACTCCCCACTACCATCATTTAAACATTTAATAAGAGAATCTTTAGTATGAGTGATAATTCCCCTTGTTTTTAATTAGTGGCTCGTCTGAATACCATGCATGATTATAATTTGTGATGTGCGAGATCCTGTCAGCATTTAATAAAAGATATTCTGATGTCATACGGCTCTGTCTTTAAATCAAGCAGTAATGTGACAGAATGTGGTATCACGGCATCATGAAATGGGAAAACCTAACTGAACGTATCTGGAGCTAATTGTGGCAAAGATGCAGGACTGGAGATTATTTCTGTCTGAACCATCCAGTCTCTCAAATATGATCAAATTCAGAGCACAGCGTGTTTGGGAGATTTAACCAGGAGTCGAGCGTATTACAGTTGCTCTCCAAGAACAGGAAGTGGAAATTCAGGTCAGTGATTGATGTGTTACTGTCAGTTGTGGTCTGTCATAAATACAACGCTAGCTGTGCAGGACACATGTGACATTTGCAGCATTGCGAACACATGCCACCGAAAAGAAAAGAAAGAAAACTGCAGAGCTAGATGATGAGAGCTCACAGCCATCATGTGATAAACAGCCCGACTGACGAGTATGCAGAGACATCTCGTCATCTGTGGCTTACATGGGTTCAAGTACTGTTTACAAAAGCCACAAATGCTGTTGTGCAGAAAATAAAAAGAACTCACTTTGGCCAAAAGTCATTAACACAGATTTCACGCTCTGCGCTCCAACACTAGGAAGCACAGGTGTTTAGGTTGCCCGCTCCTTTATGTCTGCTTCTAACAAGGAAACAAAATCGTGTTCTTCTCATCATCATCTTCAGCCGCATCATCAGCCTGACTCAGTCGTCTCTCGTGGTCCTCCCTTCCATTAACATTAACCTTCACTGCCGTTCTTCCCTGCCCGTCTCTTCCTTCCTGCCTTCTCCTCAGCGATTTGCTTTTATTTGCTTGCATAAATCCCAGCCGCTGTGCAACCAGCCAGTGTCTCTCCATATGTAATTATGGGATCTTTTTCACTCAGATTGTGAGTGTTGCCCGCCTGTTTGCACCGTGGCTGCGAGCACGGCAGTGATCATCAGTTACCTGGGCGGTGTAATTGTTGCACGCAGATAATGAAAACGATGCTGGTGGAGGAACATGTGGCCGTTTTGCTCATTATGCAGACGGGGAAGAGGAACTTGGCTGACCTCTGCTGGGCTCTGACAGGCACTGTTGCAGATGTTGATCGGCGTTAATGACTTGATGCGGGATGTATATGTATTCTCAAAGCTTCCTCTGGCTTCAGTTACCCACAGAGAGGCTTTGGAGATGATTTAGAGGTGCGTCCTGTTATCCAGCAAAGAGCATCTACAGATGTAGATGGCAGTATAAGAATACTGCCATCTAATACATCTGTATACACTGGACTACATGTAAGAACATGTAGTCCAGTGTGTAATTGATGGGCGTAGGTTTTATTTGTGCATTCTTGCATTCAGGTGAATTTTTATGCATCAGTTTGTGGTGGACATGTGTTGTAGCCCAGAAAACACTGGGCTATAATGTGATCAGGTGTTCTGCATTACTTTTAAATCATCATGTTCACCTTTTCTCATTTAATGTTACTCTTGCTGACTCACAGGTGGACACAGTTTACACAGTTTGCTAGGTTCAAGAGGTGAGACTGAGTTACGCACTGACTGATAACAGGCTCAGACGTGCATGTTTCACCTGTTTGTGCCAATGGCACACATTTGTTTAGCTTCATTTATCAACCCCGGAATTGATTTCTGTTCGCTAATGTTCAAAACGTGTCACACAGACGGTGTAATTCATCATGTGCTTGTCCTGTTTTACTGACAACTGAGTGAAAACCAGAAGGTCTGCAACATTTCCCCGAGATTAGCGAGCAACGGAGCAGCAACACCTGTGAATTAGAAGTCAGCGGCTCCCCATCCATTCTTTGAGAAAAAAATGTTTGACATCGACCCTCCTCCTTATTGGGTATCCAGTGAAATCTGCATCTGTGATGTAAATGCAGTTATTTTGACCCTAAATATCTTCATTTTAATTGGAAGGTATAAAGGCCAAAACAATGGTGGTGAGAGCAGGAACCCCTAATAATGAAAAATACATTTTCTAATTTGAATTAAACATGTGGAACCGCATCACCAACCGCAGGCCGGCATAAGAAAGGGAGCAGAATTCGATCTGAGGGACTTTACTGGGAAGGAGAAGACTGATGGCGGGAGCATGAGCGAGCGAGGGAGTGAGACAGAGAGAGAGAAGCAGATGGCTGGAAATATAGCCTGTTAAATTATTCATCTAGGCTGGAGTCTGGAGATAGAGAGATGGATCGGAGCTGGCATGGACACTTTTATTAGGATTCCGAGAGCTGTGAGGAGAGAGTGCTTCAAAATGCTGTGATTGCCTTTTGAGAGTATATGAAAAGTAATTGCGTCAGGTCTGGGAACAGCTTTTATGGCAGAGCAATTCAAGCTAAAGTCTCAAATTAAAAAAAGCAAAATAAGGACAGATATACACAGAGAACCTGCAAAGCATAAAAATGAGTTTCTTTAGACAAGAAAACATCTTTCGCTTTACTTTTTGGAGCCATCATTGTCCCTCGACAAGGAGTTCTGGGCATGCTCAGATATTTCAGCTGCAGCGATTCATTTTCAGTTCATGCAGAGGGTAACGCGCAAAAACAGTCGCAAGTTTCCTAATCCCATATTCTGACACTCGTGACTGTGTGTGAGGTGACTGGGGTCACTGCGTGTGGACTGAAAAAGCTGCCCTCAGTTTGGGTTTCAGAGTAAGTTGCTTCAGCCGCAGCCAGGACGAATAAAAATGAAACATGGCTGCAGGGGCAACCGACCCGCTTCGTAAAAGAAGATTTGCGGTGGGCATATGTTGTGAGCGTCTGCAACAGGAAGCCTGCAGAGGAGCGGATGAAGCCGACTATAATTCACAGGAATGTCTAGTAGACTAATAATTTCCAATCCTAACCCTGAGTTTAGTGGTTTAGCTCAAATATTTGCATTAAAAAATCCTTTATTTGCCTTTTAGATGGGTCCTCTTTGCTTTCCCCTCCCCTCCATCCTTTCCTCCGCTGCACATGTTGAGACAGTAAATATGAGGGTTTTTTTCCATCATGTGCATCATATATGACTCTCCCAGATTCAGAGAACACACACACACACACGCGTGCACACACTGATGCACACATGCTCCTGAGCGGAGGGCTCTGGGGAAATAGAGCAGAGAGGAAGCTACGTGCCTTCGCCAAGCAAGGGCTGTCTGGTGTCATGGCAACGGGGCTGCAGATTACCCCACCCTCCATCATTCAGGGAAAGGAGAGGAGACACACTCATGCACACATATATAGGTGTGTGGAGACACAGCATTCACAAAAGGGGTTTAAAATGATCTGATATTCACAAATAATCAGCTTAAGTGTGAATTAGTAATGGCAGTAGCATCTCAGCTACATGAGGAGAGGGAGAGGCGAGGGAGGGAGGGAAGCGCAAAAGGCGAGCGATGATGAGAGCGGCGCAGGGAGCGCTGGAGATGTGCAGAGGGGCCATAAACATATAGTAGCACTAAATACGTCTGGGGGATATATTGTTATTAAAAGCGGTAAGGTTATCCAGAGAGCAGCTTTACCATGGGGTTGGACGTTTTGCTACGTGCTGCTCGAGTCCTGCTAAAATGAATTTAGCGGGAGATATTATCCTCCCTGTGTGTGAGTGCTGGAGCCTGAGAGCAGAGGCAGTGATGCATGGACGAGCTGACAGCAAGAGAGGAGATAATATTAGAGCCCGCATGAGGGTATAAAAGGGTAGTTGGAGCTTTTTGTAGCAAAAAAAATGCAAGAAAGACGGGGCGTGAGGAGATAAATGACACCAGCCTGGAGAGAGAGAGGGGGGATGAGACAGCTAGAAGGGAGGGAGGCGAGGTCGTTTGAGGATATCTCCTCTGAAATTGACTGCGGCACAGCCATCGTCCACAGTTACATCACAGCTGAGCTCAAACTCGGGATGAACCTCTCCCTCCTGCTCACTCGCCTCTTTGTCCCCGCCAACCTTTAAATGCTTCAAAGCCGTACGGAAACGAAGCAGCACAGACTGAGCACGTGCAACGAGACGCGTCGCACTTTTAATGGGGTTCGCCGGGACGGGATGCGACCGGGGAACCGAAGCCGGCGTCATTTTCTCGTGAGCCTGCTCAGCGCCGCCAGGTGTCTTTAATGGGCCTCGTTAAAGCTCCTTTACACACTGTAAACAAGGCGCCAAACTCGTTTTGAAAGACTTTGTCCTCCACAGAGGAGCGGCCTGTCATTAGAAATCAGTTAGCGTCACAGCCGAATGATCACATACACACAATCTACCTTCCTCTTACAGATACATCCTTTCAGCGTCAGCAGGCCCCTGACTCTCCACAGACCTTTATCTTTGCAGTGACGCTTTACAGTTGCTTTGCAGTATAATGTAAAACTGCTGCTTCACATTCACGATGGAATCCCCGGGAAATCGGAGAATCTGCAAAGTCCAAATTAAAAAACAGTTTTTTCGTCCCAGATTTAATATCTGCACATCAAACTGCATGTGATCATTTTGATGTAGGGCTACGTAACGCGGCTAAAAGCCATTACCATGACTTGAAACTATAACTGCTAGAAGGAATATTGGATTGCATGATTCACACGTGTGATAAAGCATAGACTGGTCAGATTTGGACTCTCCGTGAAAGGGTGCCTTTAAAAACAAGTCCATTAATAAATAAAAGTCATTATTACGTCCAACAAATCAAATCAAGTTTCTGTGTCCTTCTGTTTAACCCGAATGAAGACCATCACTCGTCGTATTCCTGACCACAAAGCCCATCAGACGTTTATGGGCTCATTTCCTACCATGATGAATCCAGTCTCTAGAGGTCACACAGTTTGTACCTGGAGATTTTTCCCCACATGGACATCGCTGTTACAACCATAAACATTTTAGCAGCTCTCGGTAAATTCAGCTTTTACGTTTTCCTGGTTTTGTTCTCCCTAAGTATCTTTGCGGTTCTTAAAATCCTCACTGTCTCACCAGCTCTCCCAGCCTAAAAAATTACACAGCTTAAAAACTGCAGAAACATGCCAGCTGTACTAAATATAATACTAAATAAAACTTCTGTGTACAAGTAAATGCTCTTTTTTTATTTGTCAGAAGCTTTGATAGACTTCAAAAACAAACAAAAAAAGGATTTTCTGACTTTAACTATTAAAGAAGCTTCATGCACTGTTTAAACTTTCAATTGTTTTAAACGTTGGTTTTGTTGGTGCGTTGGCTTGTTGGGGGTAACACTAATTTTAACTAAGTTTACTTGTCCAGGCAGCTCAGATCAACCATTCCTAGTTGAATTTCCCTTTGTCTCAGACTCTCCAGCTGTGGTGGCAGAGAAGCCTTTTAATATTAACTTGTCTCATCTCTCCATCCTTAGGACACAAGCAGAGCCCTGGATCCACAGGTGACTCCTGGCAGTAATGGGTAAGTGAAGATTTGACAGTCATCAGTAGTACTAGTAGAAATTTGTCACTGTGAACACTGCTGTTGTTAGCTAGTGCTACCAGCTAACACAGATGTCTCTCTGCTTTCTGAGAAGCTCTCGTGTGCACATTCTGCTCTGTAATAAAAAAGTTACAGTTTCTTCAAACTTTAAATGGTAACAAAATAAGTTAATGGCTGTGATCCGTTGCTGTCAGTCGTGTCTGGAAAGTAAAAGCAAATCGTAATCCTTGAAGGTCCACCTGAGATCACAGATTTACTTCTATGTTGTTTCCTTGCTGAACTTTACTGATTTCCTCTTCGCGTGTGATGGTAAAACAGTGAAGTGCTCACACTTACAGTAAACCAGGTGTTTTAACTTGTTAGCGTGCTCGTTCTCTTGGTTTGGTTGCACCTGTTTTTCTTTTTGGCCAAATGAATTAACCTGCACTCACCCGTGAAATGAGCTGTCGTGTACAATAACAGTATGTGCACTAACTGAGCGTTGGAAAGCAACACCATAATTTGTAACTTTAATGAGGCTTCAATATACCTGTTGAACAGGGTAGAATAGAAGTGAGTAAAAAACTGCAGGTACTCACTGACTGGTAATACGTCGCTGCAGCTTATTTTATTTGTCTTGCTAGTGACACATAAATGCAGCATGGAACTGCCCACCTCCAGCTACAGCAGACTCCTAATTATTCTAATGAGTGAAAAAACACTTATGTGGGTGTGCAGCCCCTTTAGGATCAGCAGTGTTTTCACTGCAAAGATTTTAACCTGTCGCAGCAGGAAAAGCACGGGTGGTTTTGTTAAAGTGGTTCACTTACACTACGTGCCATGAGCCTGATGCACAAACACCAAGACCCTGAAACTACTTCACTAAACACTGGTATATTGGACATCATCACATTTCTGTTTTGGAGCCGGAAGTGATCGTATTTGGAAAAGATGCTGGTGTTCTTAGTTATGAGCTAAAAAGTTGAGTTAGCAAGCTCTGTCCTTAGACTGACTCACTGCATTTGTGCTAAATAACATACTCGTACGCATGCTGTCACCTACCCTAGAAGGTTGTTACATAGACCACATCCCTTCCAGCAGCACATATACAGTCAAAGAGTCCAGTTGAGATGAGCAGTGATGTTTAGCAGACACTGATTGGTTCCATCTGTGGGTTTTTTTTTAGCAGAGCTGAAAACCAACAGATATTTAATATCACTATGAGCTTTTCTAGGATCTTCCACTGTGAACTGCAACACTCTGTAGGAGCGTTCTTTAAGTTACAGGTGAGTAAACGCTGGCCACACGTCTGGTCTCTGCAGGGCCTGACTCACCATGACAGTTGGCGGCTGAACATAACTCTGCTTTTTGCCAATAAAAACCAAAAAATCCCAACAAATCACACCCATATAACAACATGCAGCAATTACACTGCCAACTTAAGCCACGTGAAAAATAACACTGACATGGCTTTTTGAGTGTACGGAGACCAGGAGGCATAAATGCTTTTCATTCAGACACGCTGCTGTGGGCTTCAAGTGACTGTTTCTGTATCATCAACAACTGCATTTTTTTGGCACTTCCACGCTGATTCTACTTTTGGTTGGAATCTCAAGCATGATAATTCTATACAGGGATTTATCTGAACTCATGCCCTCGAAGCAGATCGATCTCTACGACTGTGCAAAAGCTGTCATCAGTTTGGATTATCGTCTATGGTGCATTATCATTGGGGAGTCATGGAGGAGCCCTGCAACAGATGGTATGGCCCCCACAGAGCCCTGTCCTCAACATCGTGATGGTGGTCTGGGGTCGGGATGCCATACCGTTCATTGCTGCATATCAGATAAACTATTAATTGCATTTTTAGAGCATCCTCTCCATCTGCAGTCATAGAATAGTACTACAGTAAAACACTCGGACTGACTGATTTGATTTGAAACTCACTTAAATAAAGTGTTGGCACTAAAAAGCTGGCTGCTGACATGTAGAAAAGTTTAATTTACATGTTCACAAGTGTCTAAAATAGACTTTTTCTTGCAGTTTTATCTTAAAACTGTCACGGTCCTGGGTCTCCTGACCCAGCGTTTTTAGTTCTTTGTGATTTTTGTATTATTGTACTTGTGTGTGATCTATTCTATGGCTTCTAGTTTTGATCCCTTGCCCTTCATGTCTCTCTGTGTCCCCTCATGCTGTGTGGATCTCCCTGTGTGTCTCTCTGTGAGTTTTCTAAGTTCCCAGTTTAGATTAGTTGTATGTTTTTTCCCTGCCAGCAAATAAAGCTGAGTTTTGAGTTCACTTCCCTGAGTCTGTGAGTCCTGTATTTTGGGTCCAACTCCTGCCTGCCGCACAGCGATTCATGACAGTACGACGCGACCAGACATGGACCCAGCAGGCTCCTCCCGGGAAAGCGATTTGGCCCGCATCTTCAGCCTGTGGGAGCGAGTTTCCCACGCCTCGGACATTAAAGCAATGTCCATTGGGATAAACGCCATCGAGGCAATTCTCAAGGGGAATCCCCATCTTCACGAGCTCTCAGGATTTTCGGGCCTACTGTCCAATCTGCAGAAAGCCAAGGAGACAGTACAAGTTCGCGAGCTCGTCATACCGCAACAGCGACCGCCACAATCGGGAAACGTTTCCACGCTGCTGCCACTGAACTCCTCTCCATTCACCCTCCACTCTGACTGTCACTCACCCGCTGCTTTTCTCGCAGCAATGTGGTCGGAGGATGAGGAGCCGGCCGTGATCTCTCCGTCGTTGCCAGTTTCCTCCATCGCCGCACCTCCGGCTTCCCGAAGAAAACGGCATTCACGCCGCCGACACCCACCGCCACAGCCGGACCCCGAGACGTCTGAGTTGCCAGCTGTGGTGAGTGGAAGGGACAATCAAGAGTTTCCTGACTTTGGGACTGTTTATTCCGGGGCTGTGTTTTTTCACTTAGCTGCCCAGCCAGAAGCGCTAGCTCCATCTCCTGTGTCCCCGCTAGCACAGTCATTAATTCCACCACAAGCTCCATTTTCACCTCTACCATCGCTTCAGTCATCAGTTCGGTCTGCCACTCAGTCGCCCTTAGTTCCATCATCCACACTACCACCTTTTTCCCTTCCACCACAACCATCACTACACCCAGCCATTCAGGCTGCTACTCAGTCAGACATTCAACCCATAGCCCTGCCGTTACTATACTCTGTAGCTGAGCCATTAGCCGCCCAACCTGCAGCCAATTCAGCCACTCCTCCACCCGTTACGCCTCCACTACAACCCCCAGTGCAGTCTCCAGTGTCCCCAGTGCAGTCTCCAGTGTCCCCAGTGCAGTCTCCAGTGTCCCCAGTGCAGTCTCCAGTGTCCCCAGTGCAGCATCCCTTAGCACAGTCATCCACTCAATCACCAGCTCCACTTTCCCCTCAACTATCACTACCACCTCTAGCTCAGTCTCCTGTGCACTCACCTCTGGTTCATTCTCCTGTGAAGTCATCAACTCCCCTGCCTACTCCACTCTCACCACCTCCGTTACAACAGACATCAGTTCAGTCCCCTGTGCCAGTGCAGACGCCCTCAGTTCAGTCTCCCGTGCAGTTATCTACTTCACCACTGTCAGTAGCTCAGCTCCCACTCTCACCCGTGTCTCCAGCAGCTCAGCTCCCACTCTCACCCGTGTCTCCAGTAACTCAGTTAGCTGCCCAGCAGCCACTCTCTGCTCAGTCTCCTGTGTCGCCAGTTTTGCTCATTCACTCCATGCAGAGAGGTAACTTGATTTCTACTCAGGGTACTTTCCATGGTTTAGCCGCCGTTGGCACAGTTTGCCACTCCAGGGCTTCCCCAGAGGCTAGGTCTCAGTCACCGGCTGATTCTGGACCCCTGAAGTTTAAGCAGCCCCCTAAGAACTGCACCATGTTCGCATTGCCTGGGCAGAGTCAGTGCTCAGTACAGCGCCAGTTGTCCTCATGTCGGCCAACGGACTTCATGCCTGTTGGCGTTGTTTTGGCCTCCGCTGGAGGGTCCGAGGGGCCCGTTCAGCCTCCCGTCTCCGCTGGAGGGTCCGAGGGGCCCGTTCAGCCTCCTGTCTCCGCTGGAGGGTCCGAGGGGCCCGTTCAGCCTCCTGTCTCCGCTGGAGGGTCCGAGGGGCCCGTTCAGCCTCCTGTCTCCGCTGGAGGGCCCGAGGAGCCCATCCAGCCACCCGTCTGCTGCAGCCTCAGAGCCTTCGTCTGCTGCAGCCTCAGAGCCTTCGTCTGCTGCAGCCTCAGAGCCTTCGTCTGCTGCAGCCTCAGAGCCTTCGTCTGCTGCAGCCTCAGAGCCTTCGTCCAGCCTCAGAGCCTTCGCGAGCCTCTTCGTCCTCGCTCTGGTCAGCCTAGCCTCCGCTGTCTTCGAGTCCTCGTCTGGTCCAGCCTCGATCTGGTCGCTGGTGCCCACCTCCAGTTCGCCTTATGGTTGCCAGGGCAACGCCGTGAGCAGCTGGAGAGCCTGTCCGCTGCCTTCCGCGCGGTCGCCCCCTGAACTGTTTCCACGTCGCCGCCGTTGCCTTGCGCACGGCCGGCCTCCTGAGCTGTTTCCACGTCGCCGCCGTTGCCTTGCGCACGGCCGGCCTCCTGAACTGTGTCCACGTCTCCGCCGTTGCCTTCCGCACGGTCGGCCCCCTGAATTGTTTCCACGTCTCCGCCGTTGCCTTCCGCATGGTCGGCCCCCTGAACTGCTCTGTGTTTGGGTTGTTTTCTTGGGCTCCGGTGTTTGCTGTGCTCTTCTTTTGTTTTCTGTTCCGAGCCCTCCGTCCTGGGCCCCCGCCGCCCGCCCTGGGTTGTTTTCTGTTTGGTTTTGTTTTTCTGTGTTTGGGCTGTCTGGAGCCAGCCCTTGAGGGGGGGGTACTGTCACGGTCCTGGGTCTCCTGACCCAGCGTTTTTAGTTCTTTGTGATTTTTGTATTATTGTACTTGTGTGTGATCTATTCTATGGCTTCTAGTTTTTACCCTTGCCTTCAGTGTCCGTCGTCCCCTCATGCTGTGTGGATCTCCCTGTGTGTCTCTCTGTGAGTTTTCTAAGTTCCCAGTTTAGATTAGTTTGTATGTTTTTTCCCTGCCAGCAAATAAAGCTGAGTTTTGAGTTCACCTCCCTGAGTCTGTGAGTCCTGCATTTTGGGTCCAACTCCTGCCTGCCGCACAGCGATTCATGACAAAAACAGTAGCATGTAAACGTCCCATTGTGGATCAGTGGTATCTACAGGTTAGCAGTTGAACCAGAACAGCAGTTTGTACAGTCTTATTTGCATTGTGCACTTTATGCCCGTCAGCGCTGGGCTGGGCAGTAACTGGCTACTCCGGCCATTTTGAGCAGCAGTGAAATTGAAGAGATTCCTGCGTCCTCTCTCTCACTTTCTGTGTTTGTCCCCGTGTGATGCAGCTGTTGTTGTTCTGTGGTCATCACCCTATAAATACAGCAGCTGACTGATGGAGCCTGCAGCAGCTGTCTGCTGCCCCATGACACATACTGTACACACAGATTCAAATGTTCACAAACACATGCAGCGTTTGTTGTTTGCAGCGTTTGGAGGACTTCTGAGTTACTGCAACACATTTCACCTGATGTTTTGGTCACAATAATCTTAATTTACAGCATGATGGGATGAAATCCATCACGTCAGTTTCCAGCTTAACAAAGAACTTTTTTGACTCTTGAAAAATCAGGTCCTTGAGTTGGAAATTTCACAACTTTTGCTTAATGAAATTTGTGACACGTGCTGGCGAAAGCAGCAGATCTGTTGCATCAGAGAAAATAAATTGTCAACAGGAGGGAGGGACAGTGAACCGCAGCTATTCCCTGCTCTGTCCGCCCCACACGACAGCAGAGAGTGGCAGTGAAACAATGATGTTGAGGATCCCAGATTTATCCTCTCTATTCAGCGCTACAGCAGCTGCACAGACATAAGGAGAGGAATCATTACAGTGAGCCGAGGCCTGTTAATAGGCCCGCGACATGGGGGGCCAGACAGCTCTGCAGAGGCCCCATGAGAAGGGAGGTCAGGGGTCAAGAACGAGGGCAAGGTGTGGGAGGAGTGTTTGAGACAGGAGGAGCAGGATGGGGAGGGAGAGGGGGAGGACTAATGTCAATTAAACTCTGTGTCATATATTTTTCTCACCCCGTTACTGCTGTTTTTCACAGTAATGGATTTTTTTTTCTGGTTTGTGCTTTGATGTCACTGTAACCAGGCTGTAACTGTAACCATGACAGCAACGCTGGTACTGCATCTAAGAACTGCTGTCTGAGCAGCTTTTACAAAATGTAGCCTCCCAAATAACCCTGTTAATTTCTGTGTTGACACGTCTCCCAAACAGACTTGCTGTAACATCATGTTGTGTGGGATGCATGGTAAAGATGGGGAAAGGTGAGCATGTCAACACGATGCTTACGCGGATAGAGATTGAGGATTTGTAGTGAACGTACGATGGATGTGTGCAGTTAGTTGGCTACACGATGAGGCATTGCTGCTTTTGCTAACAGGTTCAATACTGTAACACAACACATTTCTTTCTGTCTGCAAATTCCTACTACACAGCAACACAGGTACGTCCATCGTACCTGTTCTTATCTAACATACAGTGTCATCATATTGACTAGAAATGGGCTAAAATGTCATTTTTGAATACCATAATTTCATGACAGTTACATTCAATTCATAGCCACAAAACTTGAATATTTTTATTATATATTACGACGCCTTAATGTTGCCTGGCAACCACCTAATAATAGACTAAAATGACATTTATATAGTAGAGCTGGACCTAAGCATCGGCGATGACCCACAAAAATGGGCTAATCCTGATTTACCTGTTAATGACCTTTGACTTAAGTTTGCCAACAGCACAAACACTCCAAACACACTCAGCTACTACTAGCTTTATTAATGTTATAGAGCTGTTTAACTCTTCTGAGATGTTGTTGAGGAAAGTGTATATTTGTAATATTTGTATAAG
>NW_024582493.1:125292-146209 GCF_018398535.1 Haplochromis burtoni | reverse complement strand
GATCATTACATGAAGGAACCTTTTAAAAACAAGCGCGTCCATGCTCACAGGTGTACACACGGGTGATCACACCCACAAACTACACCCTTTTTGGCTCCTACCTCAAAGCACACTGTGTTCTGTTGATCTTATGTGCTGCACAATAATGTTAATATTTAGTATTTACTGTCATATTCCCATATATCATTGTGATGTTGTTTATTCTATTAGCTCTTCGTTCTCTTCTGCTTGTTTTCTTTTTTCTTTCTCAACAGGTGAATCAAGTGATCGTATATATGCATTTTATTTTGTGTTTTTTTTTATTTGCTTTTTGTCTGTGATCCAGTTTTTGCCTTTTCTTCCTCCCTCTTCTCACGTTTTCTTTCTTCTCCCTTCTCCCGTCTCTCTTTTTCTTTCTCTCCCTCTCTTTCTTTCATTCTTTCTCCCTGTCCTATCCCCCAGTCATGTCTGTCCCGTCTTTAAAAAACAAAAATAAAATAAATACATAATTATAATAAAGGTCAATCAAATGGACCAATATGGCAAGGCCATGATGATCCACTTGGTAAAGTAAATCCACTTGGCATCTTTCTTGGCCTTCAGACAACAATTCTGATGGCTAAAGATCCAAACTGGACAGGCAAAAAAAAAAAAAATAATTAAAATATAATGAATATGACACTGAAATATGTTCATTGTGTTTATTTTCTAGGTCTAAATATTTCTCAGTATTGCAGAAGCACACTGCTTTGAATGGCTGCAATCAAGCTCCGTTTCCACACTTTTCTTCTGTCATTTAATGGTCGGGCATTGTACAGCTACAAGCATTTCACCCCCATGTCATACTGTGTATGGTTGTGTGTGTGTGTGTGACAAATAAAATTTGAATTTGAATTTGAATAATGTTGGCACATGTAGCTGCTTAGACTTTAGCTCTACTATTTGCACTCAGTGAAGCGACCCTCCCCACCGTGTTTGCTTTTGGTGTGCCGCAGAGGATTTTTCATTGAGTTACATTAAAACTAATAGGGCCTGCTGTGTGGTACAGCCAGCCCATAACCTTACTACTAAGTACTGAATAAGAGAGTAACAGAATAGCAGGGTTCACTCACCAAAACTGAAGCAAAGATTCTGGATGTCAGGCTCGGATAACTTGGGTAAGTTAGTTGTTAAAATGCTGCGTCCAAAACCAGTAGGTGATGTCACACTGACATCTTTTAGATACATTACCTTGACCTGAACTGACGGGTTCGAGTGTATGCACCTCCTGCAAGAGCGTGTTGTAAACCAGTGCATACACAGCAGGCAGTTTTTATCCCACAGCGCACACACGAACACAAAAAAGAAGATGTATGTGCAATGGAGCTCCAGCGAGGCAGCACACAGTCTGAGATGGATGCAACTTTCTGACTTCCAGTCCCCAACGGCCTTCGACCTGCAGCGTTCTGCAATGTCTGGTGTACGTGAAGCGCTCGTGTGTTTTGTGCGTGTGCTCTGTGTGTGTGTGTGTGTGTGTGTTGCTGTAACAGAACAAAGGATTCTTTTGTACATCGGCCCCGTGGCTGCAGCGTCTCCTCCAAACACTGTGCTCTGCATGTATTTTCGTGTGTGCTGAACACATGTGTGCCTTTTCTTGCTCAATGTTTATTAAGCAAAGCCTGAGCTTCACTCCAGTGTTTTTACATCCCCGTGGAGCGCAGCTTTCGCCCCAGGCCTGGCTGACTTTGGGCCTCCTGCCTTTCGTCAGACCCCGCTCGCCTTCCTTTCCTCTGGCTACCACCAAGTAGACTTCTGCTCCGGCTAATGCTAATCCTTCTCCTGACAGCTCCTTAGCACAGCTGCACTTGTTTTTTTCTTTCTGTTTATACGCCGATATTCAGAGATGCATGAAGAAAGGGTCGCAGGAAGATAAAAATACAGACTGTCTCTCGAACAACAGAAAGAAGCCACCAGTAATTAGATTCCATATTTTGCTTGGACTTGATTTAGCTCCTGGCATCAGTTTAGTTGGATACGATCCAGTTCAAGCAGCAGTGCTGTTGTCATTTTTTCAGTTTTTTATGCCATTGGCATGAAAATCTGCCTACTTCCTGAAATAAGAAAAAACTCTTCTATGTGTAGAGCATCTATGTGCTTGCTTTTTGAAAAACCATGCAAACTCCACCACTGGTGTGAGTTGGTGGTATCGCCAACAAGACTCCCAGTATGTGAAATTGGTATGTTTGGGTTCCTGCGACATCATCAGTGTAACTGACCAATCACAGCAGTTTAATCAGGGGTGTTGTAAAATCCTGGTTTCATGTGATGTCACCCTGTGTTTGTGTGTATTAAGCTATGCTAGCTGCTTGGTTAAACTGTACTGCTGTGCTATCTGCCGTGACTCACAGATGTCTCATTTTCACGCTGTTGCAGCAAAACAGATGAATAAAAATGACTGCACTGCTCGTCCATTATTACATCTCCACACCTTTACTGAGTGCGCATTAGGAATGTGATGCCAAGAAGTGTCACCAGTCACGGGCCCATTCGTCTACTAAAAGAGCTCTCATTAATATTTTACCTGTCCCCTCCCACATACACTGTTTGCTCCGCGGAGGTGACACTGTATTGGAATTTGTCCTCGCTAGAACAGCTGCTGGAACGCTTCCCTGCGTGCCGAACCCGACAGCGACATCTTTTCAGCGTTTCTAAAATACCGACACCTGGAGCTGAAGAGCACATATGCTGAGCTGCACATCCGTACACTCAAAACCACGCACTCGCCTGGAATACGCAGCCTATGTAATTCCATCGTCTGTGCATGCCCATCCCTCTGTGCTGTGTTTGTTTGGGTTGTATCTAGTTCCATTGCCATATGCTATCCGCAGCCATTGGTATCACACTCTGCGGCAGGCCCTCAGTAGCCTGCTGTTCTCAGGGCTCGGCTCCTCTTGTCCAAACAATGACTCCACTGACAAACACAAGCATTAGAGTTCATGATGAAAGTTTCAGAGCAGATACTTGCATATTGTTTTACTGATCCACTTTCCATGCGCTGTGCACCTCCATCACAGTAGCGCCAAGCACAAGGCTTCTTTTGAAATTGGTCTGCAGTTCTGCAAAAAGTGGCAAGCAGGGCAACAAAATGAGACAGTGCTTAAGGGCAATAAAACTCTTTCAAAGTTTGCAGGAAAACTAAAATTGTTGTTCCACTGCATCTTCCTCTAAACAAATTCATCTTCATTAGACCCGTCCACCTCTAAGATGTGCCACTAAACGCTCCTAATGCAACATCTGAAAAAAAGCTGAAGCAAACATATCACACAAAGTCTGTTTCCACTTTAAAACAACACAAGTTCTGAATTTGATCAGTGCTGGTGGAATAAGGTCTGCAAACCAAAATATCGGCAGTGGCAGTCAGGAAAAGGTTACAGTTTGGGATGTCACATGTTGGAAAGCTTGCTGTCACTGTGCTTACTGACAAAACTTAATTATAGCTTGTTTTGCCATCAATGTATTTAAGCGTCATTATTAGATTCCTATTAAATTTATTCTTCCTCGCTGTGGTTGCCATTTTTGCATAAAACACTGTGGGCATATGCATGCATGCACACAGCTTCTTGCCTGCACCTCGACCCTCTTTAAAATGAATTGCACGAATGTATGTCACACCACGCAGGAGTCAAAGTTCAAAGTTCAGTAGAAAAGCGCTATATAAGAACCAGTCCATTTACCTGAAGAGTTGTGGAGAAATGTGCTCTTGCACCAAATGGCACATTTCAGCTTTGATAACGACATTAATTGGACGTATGGCAGGATGACATGAACCAGAGTATACTTAGTCATTGCCTAAACGACCTGCAGATCTCGAAAATGAAGCCCAAGTTATTCATTCTGCCTACATGTATATGTGCTTACTGGTGCCAGTTTAAGTGACTGATGGAATCACCTGTGCAGGAGGTATATTTCTGTAACATATATGTCATATTCCCAGTATGAAGTTGTTCAAACCACAGTGTATAAACATTTATGCACTGAGTGTGTATTGGACTCTCTTGAGTCAAATGGTGTGTGGTTCAGTAGTGAGGTCATAGAGCTTGTTACCATGATACAGGCTGTCATAGTAACCTGATGTTATTGCCGTCGGTATTACAGGAACTCAGATGTTAGTTAAAATAAATGCGTAGTGTCGTCTCAGTCGTGTCGTCTCTAGTCTCGGCGATCACTCTGCATCAATTCTTTTAAACTCTGAAGGATCATAAAGTAACTTTACCTACACGAGTGTTTTCAGCAGCCACCATGCAGTGATGGCAGCATTAGCCAAGTTAGCACTTTACCCTCTGCAGGTGGTTAGGATGACTCCACTAGTGCACACTTGAAGGATTTAAGGCAAATTGTTCAGTTCAGCACAAACACTTTTAAACTCCGTAGCAGGGCGAAGTTAATGGAGCAAACAGCAGCGTAGATCAATCCCGGGGCCATCCTGGGTCTCTAACCAGTGAAAAAGCAATCTGTGGCAAATTCTCATTTTTCTCCGAGGACTACAAGAGTCACAGAAAGGAAGTACGGAATCTGCAGTTTAAATTCCAGAAAACCAAATTTGTATTCCTGATTCGATTTTTGGATCCATTTATTTATTTCTCTTTTTAAATTGCAATTTTAAAAAAGTATTTCGAAGATGTGATTTTTAATTTTGAAGTTGAATTTCTTTTAAATAAAGTTTTTATGAAGTTTTTCAAGTTGAACTGTTTATTTATAGACTAATAGTGTATTGAGTAATAATAAATTACTTTGTTAATGTCTTAATAAGTAGATATCACTAAATAGAATTAATTAATATAATTGTAAAATAATGTTTTATATTTTATTGCATACTTAATTCTTCATTTATAAAATTCTTTATATGGATGTTTGTGGGTCCATGTAGACGTATAAAATAAGTGATGCCACTGATTTCTATGAGGAATTAGAGACTAACTGATTTAAATGTCAGTGTTGGCGTTTATAACAGCTGATAAATGAAAATTAAGCTGTAAAGAAGAGACTGGAGAAAAACCTTCATCAATGTTGTTGTTATTATTATTATTATTATTATTATTATTATTATTATTATTATTATTATTATTATTATTATTATTATTAATGTTGCTTAGTGTGTCGACCAGAGGACACTCTGCAACTGTGATAAACCCAACGACCAGCTGATCCAAACAGGGTTGTACAGATTATAAAGTAAAGTAAAAAAATTATAAAGTAAAAACAAAAGTGAATTAATAACAACACATACCTGTAGCAAATGTTAGCTAATGTAGGCTAATGATAGCAAATGGGACGTATGTTTATGTGTCGTGTATCTGAAAAAACAAATTTAATATACAAATATTGGACTTTTACCTCATGAAAAATCAGTATTGACATCAGTTTTAAACCAGTCAGGCTTTATGTTGAGTGACAGTATACTGAGAATGTTGAAGTAATACAGTAAAGCTAGTAAGTGCACAAGTCCTGTGATGGAGCGGTATCCTGTTCAGGGTAGCCAGCCTCGGGACCAATGACAGCTGGGATAGATTGGAATATTTTCACTGGTTAAATTATGTTCTGTTAATTTGTAGCAGTTCTAAGACTCTTCCTGTAGTAAGCTCTCAAACTGCTGGTGATTGTTGTGCCCAAAGGCAGCTTGCTGCCCGCCATTGATTGAACTAGCGAGGATCCTTTGTATGGGGAGGAGAGTGGGCGGAGAGGGGAGCAGTTTTGGAACCATATTGTCCGAATGTGCAGACACGTGAGTACGCTACATGTCTGAGTCGGGTGGCTTTGCGTCGGCCTTGGGTAATTTCAGACGGCGGTACAAACTAAATGAGACGGACGTGTCCCTCCCGTTGACTTATTTATTTTGACTTTCTGAAGATATGATTGGCATTGCTGCTATTTTTGGCTCCCATCAAAGGCTTTTTAAAAAATCTTTGGCAACTCTGATTGTCCCGAAGCCAACCTGTAATCATTTAATGCACTGTACTTCTGTAGAGAGAAAGAGACACTCTTTCACGCTGCTGTCCTAGAAATTCTCTTTTAACTGCTGCTGTGTATTCTGTTTGAAGCCTCCGTTTGACAGCTTCATTTGTGAAGCGTCTCAATTAGGCAGAATATTTCTGCCGACATATCTCGACGCCCAGACTGTCTTACTCGAACATGAAAGCCCGGGCTTAAGGAAGTCATCACACACCTCAGCACACACACACACACACACACACACACACACACACACACACACACACACAGGCAAACACTAAAAATAGAGGCAGCTATCCTACTAACGCTGGTTAATACTCCTCACCCCAGACAGTCAGATTTGCATATCTTTAATGTGCTTTTTTCTCCTCTGCTTTCCTTTTCTAGTTTCTCCTATTTCTCTCTGTCTTATGTGAGTCAGTCTGGCCTTTTATAGGAATTCTCAGGAGGGCTTGCAGTGCATGTTGGGAAGGAGCATTTTGTATCAGAAAAGCAAGAAAAAAGCAGGCTGAAAAGATTTCAACAATTGCGGTAATTAGAGATTTTTGGAAAGCCGAGACACCCCATCGCCACCGACCCCACCTCTTCCTCGCACTTTCACTCAGTCCTTCTCTCTGAGGCCTTTCAGGCCACTGTAATGGTCTCCATCTGGTCTGTGAGGGAGGGGGAAGGAAAGGTATTGAGTCTCCGGGCTGTATAGGACGACCATCTGGGCTGGGCCACTCCCGTGGCTCTGGGACTGCCTCTCAGCTGCACCGACCGACCAGCAGACACTGGTCCCGGCTACATGCTGTAACCCCGGCAGTAACAATGGCAACAATAGGTCCCGGCCCCATTTATTCCATTAAGCCCATGTGAGTTTTCCAATAAATAGTAAGCATTGCAATCTGCTAGTGGGCTGTCACTCTGCTGCCTGCAGTTAGCATATGCTATACTGATGAAAACATGGCAGTGCAGAGCCAGCTGGGATCCTTCCAGTATACAGTGTGTTTATCAAACTCCGGGGACCCATTTGTCCTCTTCCTCCAAGGCCTCCTTCTAGGAGTAAGGCAGCTTTCAAATTCAAGCATAACCCTAACATTACCACCGTAGTTAATGCCGATTGTTAGCGGCTGTAGCCTGCAAGGTTCGGTTCGGGAGAAACGAGCCTGACTTTTAGAAGGAACAGAATTCCAACTGTTGCATATTTGTCAGTGGTCGTGTTGTTGTAGTTTTTCAATGAAAAGAAATAATGCAAAAATATTTCAAGTCTTTCTTTAGGCAATGAAACGATGCGTCCAAACACCAAAACCAATCCAGTTTGCATCTCTTGCTACGCAAAGTGACTCCGGAGTGACGTCTCCTATTTTTGCACAAAACCACTGACGGCACCAGGTGACTTTTTTTTTTTAAGTCTAGCGTTGTTGTCAGTAGGACATCCTCGTCATGGACGTTTTTTCAAAGTCAAACTTTTTTTATAATGCTTCTATGTGTAAAGGCTCTGTTTTCACATGTTTGCAGAGGGTGGAGGGCAGGTGAAGGAGGGCGGAGTGATTGTCGGACATCTCCAATATGGTGCCACCTCCTGAGCTAAAATGTAGCTTTTATTTTTCACTAGTGATAAATAAAAGCAAAGTTTTGCAGAACCAAATACAATACAATACAACTTTATTTATATAGCACATTTAAAAACCAAAGTGCTTCTCAATAGTACAATAAATTAAAATTAAATTACATATAGCAAAGTACAAAATACACTGACAGGTGGAAGGCACTAATTAACCAGTAAGTTAAATAAATAAGTATCAGAACATAATTTAAGAATTAAATCAATTCATACACATAAATATCAACTGGAAGGTTATTCCAGCGGTACAATAATATAAATCAAAATTACATTGAGGTGCAGTTGCAAAGTGCAAACACTAACTATCTGAAAATGCTGGGTTAAATAAATATGTTTTCAATCGCGACTGAAAAGATTGGATAGATTCAGATGCACGAATAGCGGCTGGAAGGTTGTTCCAGAGGTTGGGTGTGGCTAAAGCAAAGGCACGGCCACCTCTGGTCTTCAGCTGGTAAATGGCCTTTATTTGTACAGCGCTTTACTCATCCCTAAGGACCCCAAAGCGCTTTACACATCCAGTCATCCACACACTTGTGATGGCAGCTACATTGTAGCCACAGCCACCCTGGGGCGCATTGACAGAGACGAGGCTGCCGGACACTGGCGCCACCGGGCCCTCTGACCACCAGAGACCGAGACTGTCCGGGTGACCGAGACTGTCCGAGCCGGGGCTCGAACCGGCAACCTTCTGATTACAAGACAATCTGCCAACTATTGAGCCACGATCACCCACTGGGACCTAGGTTGCACCAAGAGGAATTGGTCCGATGATTTTAGCATTCTCCTAGGGGTATACAGGCTGAGGAGTGCAATAAGGTAGCTAGGCACAATATTGTTTATGATTTTAAAAGTAAGCAATAAAATGTTAAAAACAATACGGTGTTTGATGGGAAGCCAATGTAGGTTGGCAAGAAGTGGAGTGATAGAATCAAACCTTCCAGTTCACGTTAAGAGGCGTGCCGCAGCCTTTTGAACGAGCTGCAGTCTATGAAGAAGGACAGATTGGAGGCTGAAGTAACGGGGGTTGCAGTAGTCTAATCTAGGAGTAACAAAGGCATGGATAAGTTTTTCAAGATCCTTGCGCGGTATGTAAGGCTTAGCCTTAGAGATTTGACTTAGTTGGTAAAAACTAGATTTTTCTACGGAGGACACTTGTTTATCAAGCTTAAAAGAACTGTCCAGGAAAACACCTAAGTTGCTTACAGTATCAGAGAGAGAATTAGCAAGGGGCAGTGACTTCCCCAACCAGACGGTACAGTCTAGCATTTGGTGGTGTTCACGAGTACTCCACCTGTGACTGGAGCTTATATGCATATCTTTTCCACAAAGTAATTGCAAACTTTAAGTTAATATTTAGCATATTTTAAACCCTGTGATGCATCTGTTTTCCTACACTGTCACTAACACCTTTTCAATATGTGCTGTGCTGTTGTCTTAACATTGCAAGATTCCCTCACCGTTAGCCATCTGACCACTGTTTCATCACATTCAGTTTTTCTCCAGATGCACACAAATGAAATATTGAAATATCTTATAAAATTATAAAGATATCATCATTTTAACATGACTCTTGTTTGTGGTTTGTTTTTTTAGTAAGAAATAAAAAAGAACTGCACTGCTTTACCTAAGATGAAACTGCAGTTTGACACAAATACAAACACGTGCCTGATCTATACTGGGATGGGAGTTTATTATAATATATGGTAAATGCTTAACCAGACCACTTAAAGGATGTTGAAGCAAACAGAAAACAGAATTTAAGACCCTGAACCGCCGTTGTTTATTTATTAAATAACTGTGCAGTCGAAACGTCTTCTAATCTAAACACAGCTTGACTTCCTTAAGAGCCCTCCAACTATAAACAGTCCGTCCTGTTAGAGCTGACTGTATGTAGTATATTTATTCTTCCCAATTTAAATAAAGTTTCCTGCCGATTGGACGGTCATAAGCAAATAATTTCAACGGAAGCTGCGTGTTGGCATGTGGAGCAGCAGGTATCATCGGATTCATTCCTAAACATGCCCTGTTTACATTCTGGAGAGACGGGAGTTATTGGAGTGTGGTCCCGCCCATGAAGGGAAGCGCCAAAACCACAAACTAAGAATCTCTTCCTGTCATTACTTCAATCTCACCTGAAATATATTTCACCATAATAACTAATCAGTGCTTAAATGAAAAAAACCCACTATAAAATACCACCAACAGCACTTACGCTGCACTAAACTAATGTGAAATAGGCTGTCTAAGGGTCTTTGAACCTTCTGGCCTGTGGTTCATCGTTGTGGAAGCTGAAACCAGAATATGTTAAAGACACGGCGTGCAGCGTTTTTTCTATAAGAGGAAAATAACATCAAATTCGTCAGGGAAGCTAAAGACTGCTGAGCAGACAGTATCTACACCCTTAAGTCACTGTGCATGGTTATTGTAGACTAGCAGAACACTTAGACCTCAAAATTCAAAGGAACTTTTTTAAAGGTTGTAGTATTCTTTGGCATCAGGTTTTCAGTCTTACTAATCATTTGTAGAAGTTACATTCAGTGGCTTTAGTAGTAGCTACTAGCTTTCACCACGCACAAGTACTGAAGTAGACATAAAAAAGCTACGTATGTATAATAGGACTGTCACCATTACGTCCACTATCAAAATCATCAACGACTAATTTAATAGTCGACGCGTCGTTTGAGGCTTTGTAAGATCCCAAAAGACGCAGGAATAAGTAGTAGGATTTAAGAGTGTAATAACGCACTGAAACAGAAGATGGCAGCACTGCATGTACGAGGATGCCAGCTGCCGTTAAACACCAAGAAGAAGCTGGTTCCGGTATCGAAGCTGTGTCCAAATTCAGAGGCCGCATCTTTTGGAGGCTGCATTTGTAGGCCGATTACATCACGAGGACTGTCCAAATTCGAAGACTCCTCCAAATGTGGCCCACAAATGCGCCCTTCATTTCCCCAGATTTGAAGGATGGGTCGGGTGTATCCTTCGTGGCCCAACCTATCCCAGAATTCATAGCGCTGCCCAGCTCAGTTTCCAACACTGGCGACAGCTACTTGGTTTTAATATTACTCTTATTAATTCTTTCTGGGTCACAAAATAAACTTTTAAGCATATTTTCAGGTGAGTGTAGCTGTGGAACTCTCAAATATCTGCTCAGTTTATCAAGACACCACATATTTGTAAAAGCGCGCCGACGTTTTCAGGAGACGTCTGTTACCCACCTGCTCGATAGCTAGCGGGAGGTCAAGGGTCACTGGAGCCGTCGAGAACATTTCCAGACGCAGAAAAAATATGTGCTTAATATTGGCAATATGTAAATACACAAAAATGGAACAAATTCAGACCTTTGAATGCAGCAGAAGCCTTTTGACAGTGAAAATGATCAGATTGTGAAATGTGTTAAATATCTACATGCATTCAAATTGCTCGGTGATCATTTTAAGGTCAGTTTCTCTATAAATAAGTGGTTTAGGGAAAATTAAGGAATGGGTAGTTAATCATGAAAAAATTCCCCATGCTATATAAAAATGGAGTGTGCGTCATGATATGCTGATTTACTTCAGCTGTTCACTCTGTCCAGTAGTACGTCAGTACTGTCAGTAGTACTGTGATGCTGGCTGTTACGCAGAAGCAGAGACCAGTCTGCACTAAGATAAGTGTTGCACCATAACAAACTCATATTTTTGCTGAAAGCTGAAATGTTTGACATTGTCGCAGTAAGCCTCACTGGTTCTTGTTTCACTCGAGCCGAGGCAATTGATACATGGCATTCAAAGCGCTGAAACCTATATTTTCCCTCCAATTTGTCTCCGATTTGTTATTTCAGACTGCAGCTCAAGGCCGACTGAGCACATTAAGTGCGAGCTCTGGCAGCTGAGTGATCGTGTAGCTTCCTTTAGCCTCTTCTAACAGGCTGGTTTTGTGCAGGATCTTTAATGGAAATCAGGAGCATGGAGTTTGTTTGCTGCTGTGATAAAGTTGGGTGGGGAAAAGGGTGGATTGGGTGGTAGAAGATGCTTCCATGTAAAAATACCATTAGTATCCATTGTAGCAGCAGTAAATAGGGTATTCCAGATGTCCTTCTTTCCAGGAACGGGTTCAAGCTTCTCTGATGCTAAGGTGCACTGAAAAGTGGCTTACAGATGTGCAGCAACTGAGGACAGTCAGCAGAGCTTTGCATTGGGCAGTTCAGTGGCTAGAAGGGTATGAAGTCATGTGGAATGGCTAATCATCAGAGACCATGTCGCTGATCAAAAACTTCACCTTTACATGTAGATACAGTATCCTGATGATTTTGACTTTTATTTTGACTCTTTTGTATATTTTATCAGCCAGCCTGCTCTGTCACACATCATCAGAGGTTTGGTTGGATTGAACTCCCACCTGTACACAGATATATCTAAAGGTATATTGGCACACCGACTGCTGCGTTGCATCGATATAAAACATACCTGACACGAGATATACTTTTGTGTGAGCTGAATACTCACATACGAGCAATAACCTCTGTGCGAATCAGTGGCCTCCACCCGGTTTGTCATCGATTCCCCTCGTCTGCAGTCTGTCTTTGCCTTTGGCCTCTGTCTGCGGTCTGCCTGTCTGTCACCCCTGACTTTCCCTTTCTGTCTCCCAACAGTCATCCAAGCTATACAGCAGCTCAGCCAGTGGAAGAACGCTGGGCGTGTTGCCAGCTATCCAGGGCGCCAGTTGGGCAGTCCATCAGTAGCATTAAAGACATGTTATCCACCCGAGTGTATCCGTCTGGCTTAGAGCCCTTATCCCCCTGTCCGAGTGCCCCCCAGCCCCATACTTCCTCTGTAGTCACCGAGGGGCCCTGCGTAAAGTGCAAAGTACCCTTCTTGCTTTATCAGCATGGTACCCAGGCATTCGGCTTGCTGCTTTGGGTCTCTTAAAACACGTACACAAATAAATGAGGAGGCTGCTGGAAATAACTACTTTCTCATCTCCAGCCAAGCTGCCCTGCTGGTCAGGTCATTGTCTTTAAAGGGAAAGGGGAACAGAGAAAGCATGCCACTGCTGACCTCCGCTCGATGCTTTCTTAAAGAATACAAAGTCAGCAAAGTTCATTTAGCTCTCTTGAAATATAAAATAGACGAGTGGTTCTACAGGGGCTTAAAAGGACTGTTTGTTTCCTGTTATACTTGGTTCAATAATGGACTGAGCATTATTTTTAGCTGTGATGGAAAAAAAAAAGACTGTTTCTGTTTTGATCCTGAATATACAGGATTTGTACTGCGTCTTGTCCTCATTCTATCTGCTTTAATATGTATAATGGCCACTGCTTTGTGGCACTCTTATTATTAGTGCTGTCACTTCAAGGGGCAGCTCCGAAGCAAGTTTAGCAACGTTAGGTGAGAAAAAACTTCATTTCTGGCCTTTAACCCAAATCGAAGAGTGGCGTGACATTCAAACTAAACGTTGTCTAATGGGGAAAAAGGAGAGCTGGTGTTCGCAGCAAAGTTTTTATCATTCATGTCAGGAAAAGGCCAGCCAATTTTCACAGAGAATCAAATGGAAAAACACGGTATGTGGACATCATTGTCACAGCGAGTGTGCAGAATATAACCCAAAGATTTCTCTTACACACTTTTCTGTAGTTGTGCCAAGAATCCAAGGCAAGCAAACATCCTGGAAACCCTCGACAGTAGCCTGAGAGCAAGGCTTGCTGCAAACAAGTTCTGGATGTAGAGCGGTCACTCGCCAATGCTAATTTACACAATGCAACTGAAAACAGAAACTCTAATGCGACCCAAAAAGACCCGAGAAAACATGTCTGTAAAGTCCAAAACCACTGATGGATGCGCAGCTGTCAGCAATATTGGTTTTCACTTCCCTGATGTAATCGTTTGTTCATGAAAGTTTCATGTTCGTGAACGTTAAACAGACCCGGTGGAAAGATTTATTTTCATGCCATTATAGTTTGAAGCAGCCTCTATTGGTCGACAAGGAAAGTGTTGCTGCAGCCATCAAGGGAAACACTAATGGATGGATGTGCAACTAATGTATGCGGAGGAAAACCCAGAAGAATAAATGCTTTCTGTGCGGATGTTCACGGGCACTCTGCCAAAGCCGCCCAAAGCCAGGTCATAGTGCTGATGACATTTTACACTATTAAATAAATTTGCCTGAACAAGCTGAAACCGTATGCAGACCCAGGCAGCAGGCATTGCGTTTGACATTGCCCGTTGATGTTTTTCTTGTTAGTTAAGTTGTAGGTCTCAGTGACTTTGGCCTACAGACCAGTGGTTTAACCCCTGGCAACCAACAGAAATGTCTTTTTCCCAACTGGCTGGTGAAGGCTGCTGGGCCAAGTAGGTTGCAAAGACCTCCTTTTGATTGCTTTGGTCATTAGCAGATTATAGGTGTTTCCTATAGTTTGCGTGGAAATTGCCAAATTATCTGCTTTGTAAAAGTGGCACCTTTAGAAACAAGCTGGTTTTAGCACACGGCACAACTTTTACTTTAAAGGTGAAGTCAGTTTCTGGTTTGCGTTGCACTCTACAATATCACAGTTTCTTAGCAAGCAGCTTACAAGTGTTTGCAGACCGCTCATCGTCTTTCAAGTCTGTGGACAATTGCTGCAATCTGCCAGCAACCAAAGGAAGTGCATGGAGTTTTTGTTTCAGCACTCTGTAATCAGTGGTTACCAGTCTGTGTTACAGGGGCTTAGCAACAGGTTAGGAAATACTCGTTTTTCCCTAGTATCTGATGGCAACCAATCGCTACGCCTGCGTGACCGAGACGTTATTCTTTCAGTAGACGACTGGGAACTCAACTTATTTGTAGAACACTGGAAAGCTCATTTTAATTGCACACACGGTTAGTACACCGCTTACCCAGCTTCTCTAATTTGTGAATAAAAGCTCGGCCGTACATTATCGACCTCTCTCATTCTCCCCATAATAAATCTGAAATGCAGTCTTCATCATACACTTGACTGTGTGGCCTGCAGCAGCTGTAGAAAGAAGAGCAGAGTCTGTTTGCAGCTTTACTGAGGAATTTCTCAAGGTGTCATTAAGGGAGGCGGCTGAATGAACTCTGATGAAAGGCTGACTCGGAGTCTTTTGAACCTGTCGAGAATTGATCGAGGCATCGGTGAGCTAAGTGAATGTTGTGCTGGAGCTCACTACGCCAATTGAAGGTCAAGTGCTTCCAAAACATCAGAAAGGAATTTTAATCAAAGGATCTCCTTTGGCTTTCACACGCATCTGAAATAATGTTCTACTTCTTACGTTTGTCTTTGTCATTAAGAAAATCTCAGGTTTTCCTTTATTATGGATATGAGTTGCTACAGTTAGTTTCTAACATTAGAATGAATTGGGATGTGAAAGATGGCAGTGGGAGAAAATGACATTTTTTTGTGCTCAGCTTCTGCCATTGTTTCTGTTCACAGGAGTGTCCGTGGAAGAACTCGCTCCTGAAGGCCTGTGAGAGGACACACAAAAGGTCAGCCAGTCACATTCACTGTACTGAATGGCTGCAAATCTGTTTGGCTTTTTATCTCAGTCTCCTTTCTCTTTTGACGTGACACTTGTGGCGTTCCCGACAGCTCACACGTGATCCACAGACATGTAGGCATTCAATCCTGGAAGTGCAGTATTCATAGATTTTGAATACAGGTTCATACAAACATGTGAAAATCAATGGTTTTCTCACTTCGGCTAAACTGCCCACATTTCTTTTCAGCTCTTTGCAGTTAGAGGACGGTGTATACAGAGTTAAATCTGTCTTTTCTTTGCTCTGACTCATTCTACATGAAAAACACGCACAATAAAGGGCTAATTTTAAGCATAGACATTCGGTTGTCCTACCCAGAATACGTCTCAACCAACACCTGGTAACACTTGACAAAAATTGGGGAAACGAGCAGAGTTTGTGCTTTCCTCTGAATCACACAGAATAACAGGGTGCAATGAAAAGAAAAAGCGGTAGTCGCTGGGACGTTTTTATCTGTTATTGCTTTACTCATTACCAAATTTACCTTGTAAATTATTTTTTTAAATGGAGTCCAGATTTTACAGCAAAGCAACATCAAACTGGAATTCACTCAGCTAATATTACTAATATTACAGATTTGTAAATTACACCACGAGAAGGTCCGAGCTCTTTTGTATTTGTTCATCTTGTTTTCACAAAGGAGTGTTGTGCCACTCAGAAAATCAACCAGTCCAGCTCTGCAATGCAAAGGCTTACCTTTAGTTATTTTCTTAACGTTGTCGGAGTCGCAACCTTCAGAAGCGTTTTGCATTTTGTTCTTTGCAGAGAATTCAGAGTTTTGTAGACTTACGAAATTGTAACTGATGAGCCGAGATGTTTGGTAAAATGGCATCTTTATTTGCAATTGGTGTGAAATATTCCAAGCTTTTTATTTAATCTGCCCTCAAGAAGCAGAAAAAGTCCATGATACTGCTGGGAAGCATTCATGTAACAAAGTGTTTTGCAGGTTACCTCTGTGGTGGCCATTGCAGCTCTTTTATAGGCCAGTCTGTATTGAGAAGGCGTGGTTTTTAGAGTATTTAAAGGGAGCAGGAAATGGATTGGGGGCCATTTTGAGAAGTTGCTGTCTGTATGTGCATGATGTTGGCAAGAGACAGTAAACCAATTACTTCAGTTAAGATAGAGTGAAGTCTGATGTTTCCCTTACCTCTCTGCGTAACAGATACAAACAAAGTGTACCAATTCCCTGTGACCTGGTGTGTCCAAAGGTGCTATACTGCACAACGTTTTACCTCAACAAATAGGATTCATGGAGAGAACGCAAAGAAGTGTTCATGTGTGATGAAGGGCACTAACAGAACATACAGCCGTAATCTTCAAAAACAAAAAAGGGTTTTTTTTTATACCCCCAAAAAGACAAAATTATTACAAAAATGACAAAAACAAGCTGTTTTAAGAACCAGGTGAGCCCATAAAAGAGGTCAACTTAACAAAACACAACTCAGCGAACTGACCTGCAAGCGAATGAACCATGTGTACACCAAAGGTGAAAACCACAGAGATGATAGCGAACCATAATTTGAGAAGAACCCCGTTCCCCCCTGCGTGGTCACAGCAGATGGTTCAGTCCATTTTATTGGCCTCTGCATTTAAACCAGCTCCACCCTCAGCCTCCGCTTTCACCCGAACCAGGAAGGACTGGAGCGGCAGCCAGCTAACTCAGAAAGAATAATTAATATATCATATCCCCATGTCACTATAGCACACAATACAAAACAGACTCTATGCCATCATTTGGGCTGAAGCTTACTGCTGTCATGTGTTACAAACCAACTCAAATGTTTGAATTGGTTAACTTATAATCACTGAAGCTTCACAGCACAAAGTAAAAGTAAGACAGAAAGGTAAACATGAGTGTGACCCAAATGTTTCAGTTGTGTGATTTTAATATTATTGGTAATTAATAATGTTATAAATCATTTTAAATAAAAATATTATTTTTCTTAAGAACTTTATTTTAAAGAAATCATAACTCACTGTTGTTTTGCTTCTGTAGCCTAACTAGACCTGCTGTTGATTATTGCAGACTCATGTTAACAGTTTTTGACTGTGAAACAGATGGTTGTTTGCTGTTTTAAACGCTGGCTGGTAGAAGTGAAACAGTGAATCTAAATTTCAGAAAAATACCTGATTTATTTTGAGCAGCTTAGAAAAACGACGACAAAAAGTAAAATAAAAAGCCCGATGATTGGTCAAATGAACGCGGATGACAGAGTCTTTATATATATTTTCCTTCATTTTTTGTCAGTACCTAATAGAATGCAGTACATTACTACTGCTGGAAGGTGGCAGTCATGCACCTGAAACCTGTTTGCTGACCACCTTTAACAAACAAAAATAGATGAGGGCACCACGAACTACCAGGTGTCAGACCGGGATTATATGTTTCCATATAAACAGCTAATAAAAGCTTTTGTATGGAAGTTTTTAACATAATTAACGAAAATGAATCTAATGTCTACTGTGCCGGTAAAGCTAGCATCTCAGAGGTCTATCACACCTGTGTGGACTCATAGTAGCAGTTAAATAATTAAATAATCTGATTTTTAATTTTTTTTTCTGTGCCTAAAAGTCTTGTAAACACATTGGTGGCAGAAAATACAGGAATAATTTGAAAAAGCCAAAAACTATTTTTATTTCCAGCTACATGCTGTCCGGCTGGTGAAGACGTAAACCTGACAACATTGTGTCCCCTACATAGTGTTTCTTACATAGACCCTTTTCTATCAGAGATGTGTTCGGCAACATTACTCCTTCATCCTGTCTAATTAAATACCCTCCAAGTGATACAGCTTTTGCTGCAGCAGATTCACAGGAAGTAATCGCTGGCTTACAGTTAGACATCTTGAAGTTTGCCTGTCTTACTAATACATTTTGAAACCTTGTTGTGTAGTGTTAAATTCCGGTTCTTTTGGATTCTTTAGGGCCAAGAAAGACACGGCTCAAAAGTGGTCTTTTTACTTTAAAAAATGATCTTTATTTTACGTCTACGTCACAGCACACTTTAAGTTTCGATCAAACAGCCTAGTTGGTTTCACTTTCTAGCTGCAAAAGCATGCAGTTTCCCATCAGCACTTTTTGGCACAGAGTGTACTCAGAGTTAGGCCTTTCTTATATAAAGCAATGTAATCAGCATATAAACATTTAAGATGATAAATTTAAACCTCAACAGGAGTTAGTCAGTCATTGCCCGTACCATCAGCATGATTCACTGCATCATTGATTTTTCAGCTGCATCATTACAAGCAGATACAACCTCAGCATCAGTGCCAGTGGTGAGGCCTACAGACTCTGTAATATCAACATTTGGCTGTAAGTTTGGTTAAAGCTGTCCGAGGGAAGTTCAGCTTAATCTGGTTGTAGAGTAAGGTAAAGTCAGTACTTTCAGTCCCGCAGCACAAGTTCATTGTGACCTATGTACATATGCTAATGCCCAGATATTAGGCTTCAAACTTCTGTTGGTCAGTATTATTGTAGAACAAAACCAGCATGATTGTTGTGAGGGCTTAGAATAGAATAGAATAGAATAGAATAGAATAGAATAGAATAGAATAGCCCTTTATTGTCATTGTCCATATACAATTGTCAGCGTTCCACACCAACTGTGTGAATAAAATATAAATAGTGGACAGCAGGAATGAAAAGTAAACAGGAGAAATATACAAAAGAAGAGAACGGCACGCATTCGAGAACAGGCTGCAAAGAAAAGACTTGGTCTGAGTCCGTGTGTGAGCTGAGTGATGAGGGTTACTTAGACCGCAGCTCAGCTTGGTGGGGTGGGTGGGGTTTGGGGGGATAGTGTTTGTCCACAGTCCGAATGACCCGGGGAAGAGGCTGTTAGTGAGTCTGGAGGTGTGGAACCTGACTGAGGGCAGCGGGTCAAACAGTTGGTGGGTGGGGTGCGAGGGGTATCCTGTGATGGCCTTGGTTTTTCTGAGACAGGAGATGGCAGCCTTTGTTTTTTGGGCGGTGTTAATTACCCTCTGCCCTGTTCTCAGTAGTGGCCACAGCAGGAGGAGAGCACGCTCTCCCCTGAGGAGCAGTAGAAGGTCAGCAGGAGCTTCTAGTCCAAGTTATTCCTCCTCAGGACACGGAGGAGGTGCAGCCGCTCTTACCAGGCTGTTGGTGTGGTGGGTCCAGGTGTAATCGGCCATTCATCCAGATTGCACCACCAGATTGCACCCGAGACAAGTCCTCTACCTTCACCCGATACGCAGAAGATGCAGTCACCATCCTAGGCCATACTGGGCCAATATGGTTTGTGAGTGAAGATGGTGTTGGTATGGACTTTATGTGCTGTTGTGCTGTCGCCCTCTGACCTGATGTGCTGTGTTTATGCTCGGAAACTCTGTACTGAAACCTCTTTTGCGCGACTGGGTCGTAGCTGGAAATCCAGCTCTCACCACAGGTGATTAACCCCAACATCAAAGTCGGTTCAGTTCTCGGAGAAGTTGATTATTGTTACCCTCAAATTTGGATCCTAACATCGCACAAGATAGGCAAGTGGTCAGAACAGCAGACTAATAGCAGCCACAGGTCTAATGTGCACAAGATGATCACCTGAAGCTGGCATGGTTTTATTATATTGGGGGAGTCACAGAACTATGCTATCATGCCTCACATGAGGTCAGAAAATTGCAGGTCAAGGTTTAGAGCGTTTTACTAGACAAATTAAAGCATCATCAATAATTTCAGAATGGTCCTTATTAGCCATGAACCTTAAAAAAAAGGTTTAAAACACCACAAAATTCTTTACAAATTGATTGGATGTTTTGGGTCAGCGTCAAATAATTGGCCGTCTGTGTTTTCCCCCTCGTTTCCTCTTGTTTTTAGACGCCACCTGTTTGGTGCAGTGACAGCCTCCCAGCACATCCTTTGGCCCTCTGCACTGAGCTACTGGCAAGGCTTTAGTGAGAGCCTTCCACTAAGCCATTACTTTATCACAGTGTGATTAAAGCAGATCTGATTTGCATACACCGAAGGAGGCACTTCACAGACTTTGCCCATTATGAAGCAATTGATGAATAATGATCCATCATGAATGGTGAAACTGTCATTTAACAACTTTGAGGTGACGTCTTTACAAATGCCTACTTTCAGTGCTGAGTCAGGAAGTGCCACATCGTCAATATAAAATTTAAGGTTTAATTAGAGGGTGTATATAGTGTTGACCTGAAACATGAATGCAGGAGTATCATAATTCTCATTGCTAGCAGGGCTCAGCTACTCTGGTATTACTTGGAAATCTGAATGCAGAAACGTTCCTTTCACCCTTGCAGTATGACATCAATAAACACTGTCCTGATGATAATCAACTCTTATTGATTATAGCATCTTATGTAAGATATGCTCCTCACTGGCTAACTGAGGAAAACTGGACTTAAGACGATATTAATACAAAGTGTGTTTTAGTCTCTGAGATGTCATCTAATGAGAGAGCAGTATCCCCACAGTAAGATCCACACTTGACTCCTTCCATGCACGGGTGGAAATCCTTCTCTTTAGGCTTAATGAGACTTAACTAACCACACTGTACAAAACAAAAATGCAATATAAAAGTATTGTATTTTATCCTGTCTCAGAGTGACGCTGACAAACTAGTTCATGCATTTATTACTTCCAGGCTGGACGACTGTAATTCATTATTATCAGGATGTCCTAAAAACTCCCTGAAAAGCCTTCAGCTAATCCAAAATGGTCTTAAATAATCAGGTCCATCTTATCTTAATTACCTTGTAGTACCATATCACCCTATTAGAGCACTTCGCTCTCGCTCTGCAGGCCTACTTGTTGTTCCTAGAGTATTTAAAAGTAGAATGGGAGGCAGAG
>NW_024582493.1:103349-124967 GCF_018398535.1 Haplochromis burtoni | reverse complement strand
GCCCCTCCCTGAGCCTGGTTCTGCCGGAGGTTTCTTCCTATTAAAAGGGAGTTTTTCCTTCCCACTGTTGCCAAAGTGCTTGCTCATAGGGGGTCATATGATTGTTGGGTTTTTCTCTGTACCTCTTGAAGCGCCTTGAGGCGACTTTTGTTGTGATTTGGCGCTATATAAATAAAATTGAATTGAATTGAATTGAATTCAGGGGTATCATTCCCTTTATACTCATCTTTCCAAGACTTTGGCTGATGAGTTTCTATTCCTTTGCCCAAAGTTGACTTTTATTTTTAGAATCGTCTATTTTTAAATTTATTTATTTACAAATGTACTAACAACAGCATCAGGATTATTCACACATGACTCAAATGTTGCTGAATTGTATTGTAACAGTAGTCCTGCCGGGGTCTGGGATCGATGATCCTTTGACAAGGACCAGCTTGTTTGGCTGTTTGATTAGGTTGGAAAAAGTCAGTGCTACTGTTTTTGTTGCTCTGAAGAGGGACAAATACAAACTAGCAATAAAGTGACAGTTTTGAAAAAAAGAATCTGCTTTTAACCCGAAAGGTTTTGTTAGATTGTAGTAGGTTTCAGTTCAGAGGTATCTTGGTGGCATTCAAGTGAACGTGGTCAGTTTAAACAGAGATTACGAAAATGAGGAAGTTACTAACATCATCAGAGGATGTGCGGATAGACAACCTCATCTTGGTTCCTCCAGCTTTTGCGTAGCCTTCAGTAGAAATACGCTGAGGCCGTGAAAACGACTAGAAGTCACCAGAACCATCTCAGAACACACCCAACAAAATCTGTTACAAAACAAGAGCTCCCAAAGCTTCACTTTGATCACTTAGTTGGGTTATAGCATCAAAGGATTGCCTCCTTTTGTGAAACCCTTTTCTCTAGCTCACTACAGTGTACCATGGCCTTGAAAGAATGCTGATCTCTCCTTGCTGATGATCAGACTTTTCTTTGTGCTTCTCTTTGGGTCAATGCCAGCCTCCCTGGCTGTTGGCTCTCTGGAATTTTTGTCAGCATACTCGTAGGCCCAATGTCACATTGTATTTTCTGATGAATGCCAGTGCTGCTGCTGATTGTTGGTGAAATCTTTCTATTTTATCCTTTGAGATGGATTCAAGATGGTACAGTTTTGTGACGTCGGTGCAAATCAGCGGTAACTCGCACTGTCTTTAGAATAGGGCTATGAAGCCACAGACAAATCTCATCTTTAAGCATAATGTTGCACAGAAGCAAAGATTTTCTCTCGTGCAGTCATTTTTTTGCTGTGCAGCAAAGCAGACTGTGCTCGCGACTGCCCTGCTAATACCCATCATGCATTTGTCAGAGCGTAGATACGAGAGGGAGGGGGACGGCTGGAAAATCAACTGACACAGTAACAAATGGCAGGCAGCCAGGCTGTCCGCTCACAGCAGCCGTCCTTCACAGGGGGGAACTGGTAAATGGACAAGACAGAGGAGAAGAGGAAGACACAGAGGAGGGCATGAGGAGGGCACGGTTACTTCATGTTATCCCGAATCCTACAAAAAAGGAAGATTCACACAGCAACTGGGTCACGCTGAAAAAAAACCTTGTTTTGTGTTGCCTCCAAGCACTGATCAGCTTTTCCTTCAAAGACTGGAGTCAAATATACAGCATCTGTAGTCTCAGAGCCTTCAAGGGCTTGAAATCAGGTTTGAGCTCAGCATTTCTTGCTGAAAATCTCTACTTCTAAATAATGCCTACATATTATTGTTTTTATATACTGTTAAAAGAAGATGTTGGTCAGACAAACTGTGATGGATGGTTTGAAGACTGTGGCACTGACAAAAAGGCAGCAGGTCAGAGCTGAAGATCCTGAGGTTCTCGTTGGGTTGGGAGTAATAAGAACGGAGTACATCAGCGGGACAGCTCAGATCACATGGCTGGAAGACAAAGTTAGAGCCGAGGCTGGTTTGGATGTGTTCGGGGACAGTCAGTGTGTCGGACAAAGGATGTTGAGTATGGGGCCAGGCAGGAGGAAAAGAGGACGACCACAGAGAAGATTCGTGGATGTACAGAAGGAGGAAATGCAGAGGGTTGGTGTGACAGAGGAGGACGTTAGCAGCCAGAATAAGGAGTAGATGATTGGTCTGTGCAGTGCTGACGCTTTTAGTAAATCAGGCCTTTAAATTCTATAACCAATTAAAGATATTAGTGCAGGTTATATAGATTGTTTTTATACGCATAGTAGTTTTTTTAATCCAAATTGTACCTTAATAAATTTATATTTTTAATGACTGATATTTGTCTTACATTTAAAGGCATTGCAAAATATTAATGCAGTAGTACCAGGATTCTCTTTCTCAGGGGATGAACTGATTTAATCTCTAGCAGGTAAAAAAATCAATACAACAAATGCATAATCTATATTTCTTTCAATGTAATGATGTACAAATGTTCTAGGGGCATTCTCATTAACACGTGTTGTATTTCTGTGATGTACTGAACTAAAATGTTCAATCCAGGAAAAAATATGTTTATATAATAAATAACAGTATACAGGAATGTTTCACCTACTGTAGCACACACACACACACACACACACACTAAACACGCTGAGATAGGAACAGGACGCTGATTACCTTTGTCATCACTGACAGTTACATGCAAGACCTGAAAACACTAGCATCAGTTTAACTAATCGCTGTGGAAGAGATGAGTGTTTCTTCTGTGGAGTGACTGCATTACTTTGCATTTAATGCAATGTGCTGCATGAAAAGCATTGCAGAGGGGACACATTCAACAATGTGTGATCAGTAAGACGTTTTTAAAACGTCGCGAACATATTTCATCCACTTTTTACAGTTGCTCAAATTCCACTTTAAGTGTAGCTGAGCTGAACCCTCTCAGACACTGTAGTTTTTATACACCTGTGGCACAGCAGTGACTTTATATATAGATGTGGAAGTGCTCAGACTCGCATGGAGCTGGCACAGAATCTGATGTTCAGTTTGTTTCTGTGTGTGAAAAATTACAATAAGATATAAAATAGTTTTTTGTCTTTTGTTTTTTTGATTAGACAAGCAGCTAGAAAACAACGACTCTCTCCTGTGTGTGTGCGTGTGTGTGTGTGTGTGTGTTGTGTTGTGTGTGTGCGTGTGTGTGGTTTGTGTGTGTTGTGCGTGTGTGCATGTGTGTGTGTGTGTGTGTGTGTGTGTGGTGTGTGTGTGCTGTGTGTGTGTGTGTGTGTGTGCGTGTGTGTGTGTGTGTCGTGTGTGTGTGTGTGTGTGCGTGTGTGTGTGTGTGTGTGTGTGTGGTGTGTGTGTGCTGTGTGTGTGTGTGCGTGTGTGTGTGCTGTGTGTGTGCTGTGTGTGTGTGTGTGTGTGTGTGTGCGTGTGTCGTGTGTGTGTGCGTGTGTGTGTGCGTGTGTGCGTGTGTGTGTGGTGTGTGTGTGTGTGTGTGTGTGTGTGTGTGTGTGTGTGTGCGTGTGTGTGTGTGTGCGTGTGCGTGTGTGTTGTTTACTGCATTTTGATTGGTCTGTATGTAAAACATCCTCATAGAAATAAACCTCCATACTGTATAGTTAAAATGAACTCTGAAGCAGACAGTACACCGTTACAGTACAGCTTTGTAGTAATAATCCAAAGATGTGAGTCTTTTTTTTAAATGTGCACTTTTTAGATTACATTTTATAGCCAATTAGCCAGTAAAGCTAAATTAAAAGCAAAGTGTTGTTGTAGGAATTTGAAACAGAGTAAATTGTTCCAGCCATTGCTTTGGTCACACATGTTTGAAGCTGCCATCTTGTTGCAGTGATTCAGAGATATGACTGCTGAGTGTTGGTGGAACAGTGATCTCTGCATCATTGTCTTTATATCATTAAGGGCATTATTCATGTTTGCTTTATTTGATGATTCAAAAGTACTAGTAAGTCATAGTAATGGGAATTCACATATCAGGGTTTTTCAGGATCTGCTAAAAAACCCAGAAAATCCCCCAAATGCATTAAAGCTTTAAAAGCTGCTGTGTTTGGGTGAAATTTGAGAGATTTCCCATTGTGTTAAAAAAAAAATGCACTCGCTGGCTACAGCTGAGGGGTGCAGAGGAGGCGCTCAACAGGAGGGGAGCTGGATGTGTTGTCACGCCAGACTGCGACCTGCAGGGATCTCGCTCTGCACACGATTACGCTTCTGACCAGAAACAGGCTCCACAGCAAACATAAAGTCACTTTGACTCATTGGACGGTGATGAAACCCACGTCGGGATTTGATTGGTCATATGCAGCTGTTTCTGAGCAGCTCTGCTCTCAGGCAGATTTGTCCACATATGTGAACTTTGTTGGCCAATCATTAAAAACAAACCCACAGAGATTTAAGTCATTACGCTGTCATTTCTCTAAAATGTGCTTAACCTGCATGTTTTTCCCCTTTATATTATATACGAATCATTTACAACATTTCCGTCCTCTGTTAGGAAATACTAAACACCGACTCCTGAAACCTGTTGGGTTGGACTCATTTTCTGTATGAAATGGTTTTAATAATGTATAAAGGAGTTTTCTTAAACCTTTAACAAACGGTGTTTCACGCCACCTCGAGCTGCTGAAAACATTTAACCATCCTCGTGGATTTCATTGAATCTGTTCAGACTTGTTTGTGACTTTGATCGTTCACTGTGAAAGGACCACATTTAGCCTTCAGTCTTCTTCTTACAAAATCAAGCCCAACGATGCTCAGCTCTCTCAACATGAGGCAGAATTATCAATGTATGTTTTTCACCCATTATGCTGCTAATTTATTTGGACGCCCAGATTTAAAACAGTTGTAACCGGAGCTTAAAGCTCTGGTTAGTGGGGCAGGGCAATATGGCCAAAACGCTTTATCCCAATATATATATATTTGAAAATTTGCACTAACGATATAACTGACACGAGACAAAAACAAAATACTTTACAACTCCACAACTTTATTAGTGCAAAACCCCATCAATGTATTTTCACTTAAACAAGCAGCTGTTTTTATGGCATTAAAGCTATATAAAAATTAACAGTGCAAATGTTCTTTGCTGACAGTTTAACCAAAAGGCATTTCCAGTGCAAATGGGCCGACATATCCTGAGCATAACCATGTATAATATCCACACAAGTTAAAAAGAGCTGTTTTGCGACATGAAACTGGAGTGTGCCAAATAAGTCAAATACGTATTTTTCGGATAATAAGGTGCATGAAGCGAAACCAAACAGTCAGATAAGTCAAACTTTTCTCAACTCATTCTTCTTGCTTCCTCCACTTCTGCACCGTTGATTCATTAATGCTGAAATCTCTCACAGCTGCTCTATTCCCATGTTCTACTGCGTGACTCGAGCATGTCTCTTAACAGGAGCCATTTTGAATTCAATTCAATTCAATTTTATTTATACAGCGCCAAATCACAACAGCAGTCGCCTCAAGGTGCTTTATATTGTACAGTAGATCGTACAATAATAGATACAGAGAAAAACCCAACAATCATATGACCCCCTATGAGCAAGCACTTTGGCGACAGTGGGAAGGAAAAACTCCCTTTTAACAGGAAGAAACCTCCGGCAGAACCAGGCTCAGGGAGGGGCGGGGCCATCTGCTGCGACCGGTTGGGGTGAGAGAAGGAAGACAGGATAAAGACATGCTGTGGAAGAGAGACAGAGGTTAATAACAGATATGATTCAATGCAGAGAGGTCTATTAATACATAGTGAGTGAGAAAGGTGACTGGAAAGGAAAAACTCAATGCATCATGGGAATCCCCGGCAGCCTACGTCTATTGCAGCATAACTAAGGGAGGATTCAGGGTCACCTGGTCCAGCCCTAACTATATGCTTTAGCAAAAAGGAAAGTTTGAAGCCTAATCTTGAAAGTAGAGATAGTGTCTGTCTCCTGAATCCAAACTGGAAGCTGGTTCCACAGAAGAGGGGCCTGAAAACTGAAGGCTCTGCCTCCCATTCTACTTTTAAATACTCTAGGAACAACAAGTAGGCCTGCAGAGCGAGAGCGAAGTGCTCTAATAGGGTGATATGGTACTACAAGGTCATTAAGATAAGATGGGGCCTGATTATTTAAGACCTTGTATGTGAGGAGCAGGATTTTGAATTCAATTCTGGATTTAACAGGAAGCCAATGAAGGGAAGCCAAAACAGGAGAAATATGCTCTCTCTTTCTAGTCCCTGTCAGGACTCTTGCTGCAGCATTTTGGATTAGCTGAAGGCTTTTCAGTGAGTTTTTGGACATCCTGATAATAATGAATTACAGTCGTCCAGCCTGGAAGTAATAAATGCATGAACTAGTTTTTCAGCGTCACTCTGAGACAGGATATTTCTAATTTTAGAGATGTTGCACAAATGGAAGAACGCAGTCTTACATATTTGTTTAATATGTGCATTGAAGGACATTTTGAAGGACATTTTGGGCTCCTTATATAGACACAATACGGTAATATTATGTTGATGCACAGTACGTATCACTCCGCGAGGCTCCTGCCTACGATAGCCGTAATGCTCCGACAATCAATCGAGCGGTGCGGGTTCGTAGCTTAGCAAAGTCGTACAGACAGATTTTTGAGCGCCGTCTACATAAAATCGGTTTGAGGTCAGTAAACACAACCAGAATTCATACATAAGGCACACCGGATTATAAGGGGCTCTGTCGATTTTTGAGAAAATTAAAGGATTTTAAGAGTGCCTTATAGTACGGAAAACACGGCAATAATGACGGCCCGCTTGCATGTTCTACAAAAAAAAATGTGTTTTGTTGTGTATCTGACAGACAAAAGCCAAACCAGTTCCACATCACTGAGGTTTTCGCATTTTTACAAACCTTTTCTGGTTCATCCGTCTCATTCAACGATCCGCTGTCGCCCTTCTCATTCTCCGTCACCGCCATGTGCGTATGAAAACAGAGGCACTGCGCATGAGCGTTTTACCCATATTCTATCGTGATATTTCATTTTCTATCAGTGCCCAACATTGTATTAATGTGAACAGTATGACATGGCCCAGCCCTACTGGTTAGTTTCTGCTTTTTGTCTAAACCACGATCTAATTTTCATGAGCCAATCAGGATTGAGAATTCTCAGTGATTTGTGATGAAGTGTCATCAAGTCTTAGAACAGTTCCTGTTATCTGGCCTCAAGCGTCACCTTAATAGTGTTTTATCTTCTCTGTGGCTGTGAAGGCGGTCGGATCCAGTTTATGAAAGCCGTGATCTCAGTGAGCTCAGGGACTTGAGGAAAACTCAAACCTGCTGAACCACACAGCTCCTTTGGTTGGCAAACTGAATTGTCATTTCAAACATACGTCTAGTATGTTTCTCTGACAGGCTCGAGCTGTAGATGCTAGCTGATGGGCATGGATGGACCCTGGAGCATAATAAATAGCACTTCCTTTGAGAAGCCTGAACAATCTCATATTATCACCGTATCTTCATCACCTGTGCACGGGCACCCTTCTGTTGCATTTGATCCTAACATGAGCATTTACTTGTTGTTACTGTGCTTCAGGCGTGTGTTGTCTGAGCTTGTTTGCGGTTTCGTCCGCACAGCACACATTGATTTTAGTCATTTGCTTTCACTGAGCTTATCGGCACCAAGCGAGCCGTCCAATCAGCCGCAGGCGCACGCCCTCAACTTCCTGGTCTTTACCAACCCATGACAACCGATTGAAGCGAGAGGAGTGCGAATGCCCCTTCTCCTCATCTTGTCTTTGTATTGTCCTTTTTTTCAATGGCAGACACATTTGTGTTTATTTCACTCTCACTGTGTTTTCATTTTCTTTTTTAATTCGTCACATTTCCTTAGGAATAGCAGATCCAATTAGATAGCTCACCCTCGAAAGGATGGGATCATTATGTGGAATGTAACACAGAAATATGTACAACGAATGCTCTGAGACCGTGAAAATGAGCGAAGCAGGGCTATAAGCATTATGAAGATGTCTGTCAGACAATACACAGTGGCGGTAACGGCGCTCAGCTTTCAGCGGCAGCACCAGCTGTGCCCGATCCGAATGGGCACTGGCAGGGATCCAGGCCCAGAAGGGTCAGATGAGGACACAAACAGAAGAGAGGGGGGTGGAGTATGTTTGCAGGGCAGGCAGAGCGATGGAGAGAGGGGGAAATGATTGTGCGGAAGGGGGCGGGTGGAGGAGGAGGAGAGAACGAGGGAGCGTTTGGTACGATGAAGGAAACAAAAGGACGGCAAGAAAGGCAAACAAAGCCTGTGCGGGAGGGTTAGACCCATGAATTTGTTTGCTGATATACAAAAGCTGCATAGACACAGATGTCCTCAAGTCATCATCCACCTCGAACACGACACATATGATCCGGCTTGTTTGCATTACATTATATCTTAGTGCAAAGTGCGGTACCGAATCATGCTTTTGTGAATACCTTTCTGTGTGCAGGAGAGATTTTTCTTCCTCTTAAAAACTCATTTTTCCTCGTCACCCCAGAGCAGACTATATCATTTAACACTCACGCAGCTGTATTGTTGATAGAGATGCTCTGGTTGGCAATTTCTGGGCCAAAGACAGATTGGGCAGATAGCCAGAGCAAGCTTTTTTTCTCATCTTCTTCCAGGAAAACCAAGATGTCCTTTTTTTTATAAAAGATGACAGTCTTAATCTTTGAGTGCAAATTCAGTTATACGACTTTATGAAACCAGATGCCAGAAATGTAACATTTTGCATTATCCATCATTTGTTGTTTAAATATTTTATGGCCATGTTGGGTGAAGGTGAGGTCAGAATGCCCCGTCCTAATCTCATCACAATAAAATCCACTTCATTCATTATTAGTCGCGTCTTGGATGAATCTCTGTCTCTCAGGAGGACTGACTCCTTCCAGTTTCTATCTACACTTCCCATCATGTCTGCCTGCAGCTTCAGTTTCAATCCTCTTAGCTTTGTCTTCCCAGTGCAAGAAACGAGATTCCCAAGACTGGAGCCAAACGAGATCACACAAACGTTAAAACCGTATGAAGTAAACACCATCAGAGGGGAGATCACCAGGCCAAGTCAACAGATGCTGAGTAATGCAGAGGGGTCTTTCTTTACTGAGTGCCAAAGAAAAAATGAGTGAGTAATTAGTAAATTAGTGACCGTGCAGTGCAAGAGCATTAAGGAGCTTGGCATCCCACTAAGGATTTGGAAAACAGTTGATTAGTTCATTCCTGGTGGCCCTCAGGAGACGCTTTGACTCACATCTCTTAAATAAATGTTTCTGTATCTTTATCATACAGCTGCATTTTTGCTATGTCTGATTTCTGGCTTTCCAATAAATCCCTGTACATTCGTCCTCTCTTCACCAACACAAGTCCGCCGCTAAACAAATGTAAAATGGGGCATTCAGCACATTGGTGAATAACATTGTAGTCTATTGTCAGTTTATAGGAATTCCATTCATTGGTCCCAAGAGAGCAACACAAAAGGCAGGCTGTAAAAAGCAACACACAAGCTTAATTTATAAAACGCAAAAAGGACCGAATTCAAAGTACAAGCAAAGGTTTAATAAAAGGAGCAAAGGCATGAAGACATCCTGGGTTATACCACAGGGTTGAGTTGCAGAGTGGAAGCAGGTGAGCAGACTTCCAGGTGATCCGGCAGGTGGGATTGGTCGGTTTGAAGAGCAGAAAGAGGAAACTAACTGAAAAAATGCCAGAAAATCAAAACTATGAAAAATGTTGTTCTGAGAGAGTCGCATTAACTCCGCTTATTTCAGAAAGGGATTCCTCTGTGTTTAGTTTGGAGAGATGTTTTGGCTCCATCGTGTTCTGGTTGTTGATGTGTCCTTTATGTTGGATCGGATTTTGGTAGAACTTGTGCCAAATTTTTTCTCTTTATGGGGAGATAACCGTAAACCAAACTCGTTGCTGTTGTCTTCATTTTGTCTTGGTCTAACTCATTGAAATGGGACCTGGCATTTTTCCGTCAGTCTGCTCAACGTCCGTCACATTAAAATGCTTTTCAAATGTGAAATCTAAAACTTGAAAAACCAAGCGAGGTGGACGAGTTCTACTCGAGTGTGAGGACGGCCAGTGTCGGACCGTTGCGGTGCCGCCATTTCATGTCAAACGGACTCTGGGGAAGATTAGGAGATACTTTTGTCAGACAGGCTGCGGCTGAATAGATGGAAAGAAAGGGGAAATTTAGAGAGTTTGAGAAAGAAAGAGGCAGAGCGAATGAAACTGGACGATGAAGAGCCACGGGGAGACCGAATGAAAGAAAAGGGGTTGAAGAGGGAGGGAGAGGTAAGTGATAGAGAGAAGGCCAAATGTGTCTGGGAAAGTTTTGGAGCTGAGGTGCATTGTGGGAGAGCAGACAGTGTGTCTGGGGGGTCTGAGGTGTGGATTAATGCCAGCGATTGGAGGAGGGCTGCCGCAGTTGTGCGTGAGCAGAATATCAGACGAAGGGAGAAGAGAGGAGAGAAGATGGAAGGGGTACAGACGCAGAATTTTGGAAAAGGCGATATTTTCCGCTCGTGTTGCATGAAGGAAAGCGCCAGTAAAGTTGAACAAAGATGTAAAACGGTATACTTACAGAATCCTAATTTGCATGGAATCGAAGCTATTAGCAGCTGTGTAAGTGAAAACGCTTCACCTTGAAGTGTGCGCAGAGCTGCTACAGTCAGCCGTCCAGGGCACTGAGACTCGGGCCTGGGTTCATCGGGTGCGTTTCAGGCAGAACCCATAATCCACGATCTATGAAATGGCACCGTACAACTTTCATTTCTGCATGAAAAGCAATTTGAAAGGATTACCAGGACTGCAGCAAACACATCTTATGAACTCGACACAGTCAAATTTCATTATAGCAAGATTATTGCAGATCTACTTTGAGTTGAAAGGGTATATTTGTTTTTGTTCCCTGAAGGAACCTTCATGCTAGTTATCTGTATGCTAAAGACTGGACTGAAGTTGGTAGGTCGAGGCCACTGAGAAATCGGTCAAGGCTCACTCAGAGGGCAGAAGTGCACAACAAGCTGGTTCACTACTCGTGTTCTTGGCTTGTTTGTTGTCCTGTCTGGGCTGGACTTTAACGCTGGTCCGAAATGGGTACGTTGGGAAACTGTTTAGGAAATTTAGCAGCCCCGTATGAAGATTTAGCTACATTTTAAAGAGGAAAAAAGTAGCTGCTAGGTCACACCTTCCCCAACGAAACCATTGCAGCTGACCATGGGAACACGTGTTAGTGAATATCCACAGTGTCAACTCTGCTTATTTTAAAGCTTCACAGTGTTTCCTTCTGTGTAGCGAACTTACTGAGGTATCAGGTAAAACATAAGCTAGGAACATTTTATCTTCCACCGTTCATTGTCTGGTCAGAACTGAAAGTTAAAATGATTAAAGTTGTGCTTGCAAATTAGCCATGCTAATACAGGCACATTGTGTTCACTGAGGCAGTCTCTTTCTGTGGAAATTAGATTTTTTTTCCTCCAGCATAACTTTAAATCAGTTGTGGACTGCCAGAAAGTATTAATGCATATAATCTAGTGTAGATGTTCTTCTTTTTTAAAGTATCAATGGCTACAAGCTTCACCAGTTTAATGATTTCCCAAAAATTCAACTACAAATGTGAGTGTAGTTGAATTTTTACTTGTATAAGCTCATGGAAGATTTTGTTGAAAATGTCCATAAAGACAGAGCAGAATTATAGAGTACACACCTGTGACACAGCACTCACATGTGAAGCAGACAACACTGAATAACCTGTAAAGAGTAACTGAACAGGCCGTGGGAGAATTTGTAAAGTCTGTAGGGACTTTGATTGCTTGTAACCAGACTAAGGCTTATGGGGTGCTCTTGGCATGTAACTGACCGGGGATAAACTATGGAGAGGTTACTGGGCAATGTGCTGATTTGCAATGGCTTCGACTTTAAACGTCTGTGACTTGCTGGATTTGCTGCTAACATCTGAGTGCCAGGTACCTTAACAGGAAGCTGGTTGGTACACAGAGTTGATAAAAAACAGCTACAATTTTACCTTCAGTCTTCGTGGTCCTCATGTGGACTTCATATGGTCACATTTTAAGCAGTAATCTGTTTGAAAAAGTGGGACAACACTTTGCTACGGTGTGGCCACCTTTTTTCAGTGTTTCTCAGTCCTTTCTAATGTTGGAAGCTTAGCCGTGTATGGCAGGTTAGTACGTGGATGGGAGACTTCCTGGGAGGGAATACCAGGTGACCTCTTCCCTTTAAAAGAGAGTTTTTCCTTCCCACTGTCACCAAGTGCTTGCTCAAACGGGGTAGTTTGATTGTTGGGGTTTTCTCTCTATTACTTTAGGCTTTTACAATATAAAGGAACTTGAAACGACAGACTCTTATAAATAAAATGTCTTTGTTTTTTCTAAAGACAGGAAGTAATTCCTAGTTTCAGAAAAACTAGTGCGAGATGACTAAATGTTGACCCCTTGTGGCACAAACTAGCGCTGTTTGCAGAATGACAAGTGAAAAAAAACCCCATCAATTGAAGGCACAACACAGAATAACGCTAAAATAGACCAAACTTATTTCAGGGTGAAATCTATGATAAAATCAAATATGGCTGCGGATTGGTAAAGGTTTGGCGTAGTCGAGTGCTTGAGCCTCTGCCCACAAACTGTGTAATCGGATCCGCACATGCGTTATTTTCGGACAATCTATTTCTTACACTTGAATACCCAGAATTCCTGTGATGTGATGTCAGCATGCAGCACACGGCTGTTTGCCAAAACAGCCAGTCTGTAACACCAAAGAGTACCAGGGACAGAGTAAGCTTTCAGTGGGTCTCAAGGAGCTGATACTGCTACAGTTGAATTCTTGAAGATATCTGCATCTTCTACCTGAATTTAATTTGTGTGAAAAAGCCCAAACTTGCAGCCCTCTGTCAGTTGGGAGTGCGTATTTCAAAACTATCTGAGTGCCGTATCGATTCAACTGCTAACCACTCATGTCCTATGATGGACCAGAGTGTATGTGCTGTCACCAGCATTTACAGAGCTGCACCTCTGCACCTGATCGCTCTGAGACTAAAACCGTGCCGAACAAGCCCCTGTTCCCGGTGTTCGCCCAGTGCCGGCCACTCTCACGGTCTTATTACTGGAGCTGCATGTTATCAAAAGATATCAGTGACAGAGGACATTTTTTGCAGTATTATGATACAGTGAAATCTGGAGCTGCTCCCGAGCTGTGAAAGGCAGGCATATGGAGAAATGGTCTGTATCTGTGCCTCGGTAAACCAGAGCCAAGTCCCGAAATGACTCCTTCTTTTCTGTTCGCAGCTGAGGCTAACTAAAGATTGGTATTTGTTTTTGGTGCGGGGAAGCTTTCCAAGAAATGTGTGCGTGCATGTGTGTGTTTCTGTATATGCACTCGTTAGTGCACGCACGAGTGTGTACGTGCATGCAAGTTAGTCTGCTTCTGGCTGTGTGTGACGCTCTGGGAGACGAGGATACGTGTGTGTGTGTGTGTGCGTGTGTGTGCGTGTGTGTGCGTGTGTGCGTGTGTGCGTCTCCAAGTGTTTGTGTCGGAGTAGTAGGGCATTTTGGGAAGAGAAGGACTGAGTGAGTAGTAGCTGTACCTGGACTCTCCTGTCCTCCCTGCTTTTTGAATGCAGAGGAAGGAGAAGAGGAGGAAGGAGTGTGCAAGGAAGAGGAGGGGAAAAAAGGGAGAGGGGGAGAGGTTCAGGGGTGACAGGAGGACGGCTTCATGGCTGCATTTTCCTTTCGCTGCTTTTCCACACTCCCCTTTCTCTTTTCTGTTTTGCCTTATTCAGCTGTGCGAGGGAGGGAGTCAAAGAGAGGAGGAGAATTTTGCAGATAAAGACTGAAAAAGAGGAAAATCAAACCTTTTTTTCACTTTAATTTCTTCTTCGTAGGGCTGGGATCTTGGCCGTGTTACAAACAGATGCTGCTTGTCATTTGCTCGTAGTGCAGGGAGGCAGTTTGTAGAATTAACAGGCTTCTCGCTTGCGTATAGTTCTTATTGCTGCCGCGCGCTAAAGCAAAATTGTAAAAACACCAAAAAGAAAAACTGGGTTTTCTCTCTTATCGCTCACTTTTCTCCTTCTCCCTCCTTCTCTCCCCCTTCACTAGTTTCTCTTCCCTTTGCCTTTTTTCTTTTGTCTCACTCTTTCTTTACCCTCTTCTCGAGCTGCCTTTCAGGGTGCTCGTGCTACTGTAGTTGCATGTTTGAGCCTTTTTTTGTTCTTCTTTTCGATGGGCCACAGTGGAAATGATTGCCCGTACCTTCTGCCAAAGCACCGTAGGCCCTGCAGAGTAGAGAAAAGAAACATTTGGAAACTAAACGTAAAGGCAAATCGGTAAGTCATCGTGCTACCAGTGTCCTCGGACCTTTTTTTCCCTTTCTTTGCTTTCAGGCTGGTAATGTTGAGCAGTGTGGTTGCAGATTTTTCCTGTCGTGTTTACCGTTTGCTGTTTGCTGTGGTGAAACGGGCCTGATGCTACCTGTTGGCCCGCGAGGAATATCTGTTTACGCTGCATGATATTACAAAGTGCTAACGACATGCCACTTCCTCACCTCTCACTCCTTCACCTCTGTTGACCCCCCTGCCCCCTTTCCTTTCTTACACACACACACACACACACACCACCACCTCTGTTGCTGGGTAGACTGGGCGTATAGCACCGCTGGGTTTGGCTGCCACTGCTGTTGTTCATTGCCGAACAATGCAGGTGGTGGCCTTTTGCTTGTTTTAGTTTGTCTCTGGCACGCACGCACACGCACGCTGGTGAAGCAGCGCGGGCTGGCAGGGTGCTGCGGCCCCCGCCGACCTCTTTGTTCGGCCAATCTCAAGGTGTCTTTCAGCTCGCTGGCAGAGACCCACTGACATACTTTAAGCAACTTGGCAACAGCTTCAAAGTCAGACATCACATTTAAATTCAGGCCGAGGGAAAAGAAGGAGAAGGAAGTTTAAATGTCTGAAAGTTAAAACTCATTCTGTTTACTTCTGTTGGTGTTTGTGCTGCAGAACGACAACATTAGACAAGAATGTGTTCAAATGTGGGCTCCGCGTCATCTTAAAGTGCATCGCTGGGTTTTACCTGCAATCACATTTTTATACTGTGAATTTGCTGGAAAACATTTGCAAAATTAAAAGCTGTAATTTTTTTTTCTTTCCCAGAAATCAAAATTGTAAATATTTTATCGTTATTGTTTTTGTAATTCCAGCAAATGTCAAATAATGAATATCTGTGCCGCAATTCTGTATTCAGTTATTAAAACCTCTTTAATAGCATTTCTTAAGAACTTTTGTCTTTAATTGTATTAGTTTGAACTCAGCATAATCCAGAAATTCAAGCTGGCATTGACTGATTTTTTGAAGAGAGCATTTTTCCTGCTGTTTAGAACATTTTCTGTTAGCAGCCACATGCGGGAATTTTTCCAGCCATCGCTCAGTGAAACGACTTTGTCAGAGTGGGACAGAGGAGCCGGCGTAACTACTGCAGGCGCATAATATGAGGTTCAAGTATCTGGCTGTGATGCAGTGCATTGTGGGCCTACAGTGAGTGACTCCAGTGTGTGCTGAGGCATAAATAAAGGTTTTATGATTGTTTTTGTGGGAAAATTATTTATAATTATTATTTCAGTTCTTTTTTTTTTCTATGTGGATTTATTTATTTATTTTTGCATTCAACACAGCGATTAAATGTTTTCTGTTAAAGGCTAAACTTTGCTCACTCGTGAATCATTTTTCCAGGCTGAAGCTGAATATTGGGCTCAGAGAGTATCACACTTGGAGCTATGAGTCGTGTTAATTGGTGGAATCGAGCTTTTCTCTTCTTTGCTGCCTTTCGAGCTGATTCCTGCTGCTCGGGGAAACAGTCGGACTTGTTGCACACACGCAGACAAATACGTTTGCCATAAATCTAAAAGATTTCCATAATTAAAGCTGCTCATTTGTTCCGTGTCGCCACGCTGATGGATTCCTGAAGTCATCTGCTCGCAGCCCCAAACCCGTAGATCCGAACTTGTGTTAAGTGACACCACAAGCTTGTATCTACAGGTCTGCGTCTGTGCAGCTCCAACCACCCCAAGAAGGATCAGCGGCAAACGGCGGGGGCTGTGCACGGGCTCCCAAAAGCTTTAACTGTTTGTGTCACAGACACAGTCCTGGGGTTGAATTGTAGCTGAACTCTAACTTCTTACTCTAAATACATCGAATCGCCGTTTATCTGTGCAACAAAACTCCTCACACGTCCTCTGAGCTGAAATGGTTTCTTTGTAGAAGAAGAAATGGGACTTTGAGAGGTTAACAGTAAGCCAACAAGGAGTCAATTAAAAGCAAAAATGTAATTACAGCTTGTGTGCATTTCAAATGTTAGCTTGCAGAAAACTCAGCAGGTTTCTTCAGTCAGCAGTCAATTAGCTGCGGTGTGGCCTTCCTGGTGTTAATGAAGAAGACGCTGGCCCAATTAGAGAATGCATACAGATGACAGTCAGTAATGCTTGTTTTCTCACAAATGGCCATTACTTCTCATATGCTGACAGTTAAAAAAGAGCAGCAGGAAGCATTTTTAATTTCTTATCCCCCCCTCCAGAAAAATGTAAAATACTGCTTCAAGAACTGATTTTTATTTGATGTTTTTAACCATAAAAATTCCAAATTAGCTCACAAGAAACCCTTTAAATAACAGACTGTTTCCCTGCACCTGGTTTTACAGAAATATACATTAGTAATTTGAAGAAATGTGGAAATATTTTTCTGTAGTTCCATACGGTAATCTTTTTCAGCTGTGTGTAAAATCATGGACGATGCCTTTTCTAGATTTCTTTTGTCACTGTTGATGTAATCGAGGTCTTTTGGACATCTGCAGATGTGACCAGTCAGATTATGGGTTTGTTGGTCAGTGCTTTTCTCTGGCCGTTTTGTGTGTGTGTGTGTGTGTGTGTGCGGCGTGTGTGTGTGTGCGTGTGTGTGTGTGTGTGAGAGCTTGTGTGAGTGTTTGTGTGTGTGCGTGCGTGTGTGTGTGGGTTCTGTGTGTGTTTGTGTGTGTGTGTGCGTGTGTGTGTGTGTTTGGTTGTGTGTGTGTGTGTGTGTGTGTGGGTGTGTGTGTTTGTGTGTGTGTGTGCACTGATGGATTCAGGTCTCATGTTGGAGACCTTTAGCAGCTGTGACATTGATGTCACTGTTGTGTATGTACTGTAGTGTCAGGTGTGCACGTTCCTCTCTCTGCGTAGGAAAGCTCGAAGGGCCAAACGCAGCGAGAAGTGCAACATTTTTGACTCCAAGGCGACTTTAAAAATCTGGCCAGCATTTGGGCAGAGGTGTGTGTGTGTGTGTCTGTGTTGTGTGTGTGTGTGTGTGTCTGTGTCTGTGTGTGTGTGTGTGTGTGTGTGTGTGTGTGTGTGTGTGTGTGTGTGTGTGTGAGGGTCAATGAGAAGACAGGGGTTTGGAGAAGCTGTGGAGTAAGGCATGTTTATCTGCTTTGTATATAGAGACCGTATCTAAGATACAGAGTTGCACTGCCAAGACAGATGGGATGGAGTGATGTCACGAACCAATAAGATACGACTGTTTGAGCCCGCGAGCAGCTTCCTTTTCCTGCTTCACGTGTTTGTTGCCATTGAGCCCTGTTGGCCAGGTCTGCTTGCTCCCAGGTTGAGGTAGTAGGTTGTATAGTTGAGAATTACACCCCGGGAGATAACTGTACAACCTCCTAGCTTTCCCTGAGGTATGCACGGCACTCTGCACAGCTGGATCAATATAGTCCACTGTTATTATTTAACGGCGTGCTAAATCGAGATACCGCACACTCAACGTGGTCAATAACATTTCCCAACACTTTTTGGCCTGTTAGTGCGCGCGCGTGTGTGTGTGTGTGTGTTTGCACATCACGAGTTGGTCTGTGGCCTGTTCGGGGTCAGATACCCGTTTGCATTTTAATATTGTGAAGCATTAAATCTGGACCTTTGTGGAAAATATTTTGAAATGCCTCTTTCTGGTTTCATTGATGTTTCTTTTGGGTTCAATAAACTTCTTATTTTGTCTCGCCAACTATCCAAAAACTGAGAAACATTTTCTTCATTTATTCCCAAAATTGTTGACAGTAATTTTCTGACATGTTTTGCTTGTGCTGCAGTGTATCGGATGTCCACAGCCGAAGTGTGAATGTCTCTTCCTGTAATTTTTTGCGTACTTACGACTCCAGCTCTGTTTGTGTGCCAGCTGGCAGCGGAGATCTGTACTCTATGTTTGATGTGAAGGCAGCAGCGTTGGCCTGTGAGATCAGAAACGCTGCATTGTTGCGTGGCCGATAGGACTGACGTGCACCGAAGCGTCACCGGGTTTCCGTTCCGAGGCAACGGCGATAACCTCATTAGTGCCGATGACTGCGTGGAAGGAGGCCGGCTGTTTCGGTCTTGCTGTTTGTGCGGTGATGGATACGAAGGGGAGAAAAGCACGGGATTCAAACGGGAGCCCGCCACTGTAGCGTCCCAGTCCGCTCGCCATCAGTAACGTCTGCTGTCAGCCTCGACAATTATTGTCACAATATTTCCAATCGGCAGATGCAGACTGCTGCTGTCATTCTGTGTGACATGTGAAATATTGTGACAGTCAGGGAGGAACAGGAAATAAACTGATTGAAATGATTACTGCACAGCAAAACAGACATTTTCATGGTTCTGGGCTGGCTTCTCCAGCCTTGGAGTGGATCTGCAAAGAAATCAAAACAGCAATATTTGAACTCTAATCCTGAATGCAAACCGAGCAGCTCTTCCCTCTGCGGCTGTCTTCTAACCCTGACGTTTTGCCTCTTCTGCTTTGCTGCTGGCAGCAGTGAACCTGCTGGATTTACAGCGTCCAACACTCCCTCTTCAGCAGCAGTAACATGAGCGCACTGGCCTTCATATGTTATATACTGAGGCCTGGCACTTGTCTACAAGTGCATATGTTTACAGCAGAGGAGCATAAGGCTGCCCCCTGTTGGTTAACCCTGTGAAGGATCCACCTCAGGTTAGAAGACTGCAATAATTTAATTTGTACAAATGCATGTGTGCTTTTACATTGACCATGTGGGCATACATCTGTGGGCAGTCCCAGGAGAAAGTTTTAGTTACGTTTTCCATCTTTTTTTGCAGAATTTGACACTTTTAAAAATACATTTAAGAAGTCAAGAGTATATGTGCACCTTTTTAGTTGACCTGTTCTAGTCAAGCCTTTATTTGTTATCAGGTTTGGTAAAAAGAAAAAAGAAAATCAAGATTAAAATCACGAAAACTCAGTTTCTACAAAAGCTTGTATGCTCTGTGAAATGAAAACAAGATTGATTGTGGGTCCTTTAATCATTTCAAGGCTAAATTTGCGTACAGAGTGTGCTTTGGCACTGTCTTGCTGAAATGAGCAAGACCTTCAGTGACAAAGAAACGCTGCAGATGTATCGCTCCATAGACTGTGTACGTCATTGAGCATCACTGGCTCTCAGGCCACAGAATGCAGCATCTGTAATTTCCAAAGATGTTGTAATTAGTGAGACCACAGGGAGTTTTCCAGTAAATAAAGTGCTTCCATTTCTGAATCATATTTATTTATGTGTTTCAAACTTGCATTTGTGGATGGTTTCTGAGTGAGCTGTGTTCACTGCTGAGTGCTGCTCATGAGCACGTTGATTATTGGTTTTCAGCATTTTCCTGTGCGTAATGTTATCTCACATCTTTACTGTGTTGGTGAGTAGTTTAGCAACATTTCACACAACGTTTAATGTTTGCATCTGCCTTTGCTGCAGAACGACTCTCGGCCAGCTTTGCTCCGGGTCAGCACGCCATCAGGTTACTGACATCACACAGAAAAATCTCCTGATGGTGCTAATTACTGCAAAATGTTTATGCACTGTTTCCAGTTGAACATGGATGATTTTCACAGAAATCCAGTCAGCACAGGTCAGACGTCCTCTTCCTGAACCTTTCTTTTCGCCATCCCCGTTGCCATAGCAACGACCTCCCGACCTCAGCTGCGATGGTCCGATGTGACAGGTGTCAATCAAGTTCTCCGGTCGGGAGCGCGTCATGCCCGTCATCGCCCCACCCAGCGGCCGTGTTTGTTTCTGGCTCTGCAGACCTGCTGCTGCAGGTTTGTTTGCAGTCCTGCTGCTTTGTTGTCGTGCGCGTGGGCTACAGCCTGACAGATCTGGGTCTCTCTTGACGTACCGCTTGGCTGGCCGGGTGCAGATTCCTGGCCGTTACCAGCAGATAATAAATACTTGGAGAGAGCGGAATGGGATGGGTAAATCGGTGGCACCTGAGCTGGATGCAAAGTTTCATTAGCCAGGTGGTTTATTATTTTGACTTTTGCACATTTATCCACACGCGTGTGAAGTTTAACCATACTTGTATTTGAGCCTACACGCCTCAGCGTGCATGCGTGTGCGCCTTTGTCTGCCTGCTGCAGGCTCTCACCATCAAAGCAGGCTAATATTAGCACCTGACAGAAGACTGGCTCTATCTGGACACAAAGCAGGTGATAAATGAGGATTGCTGCATTGTGTGTGTGTGTGTGTGTGTGTGTTGCGCGTGCACACGTACGCGAACGTGTCAACGGGGAGACTGTAAAATATGTAGCATGATTATTTTTCAAATCGGCCGTCTTACAGAGGTGGATCGTGCTGCAGATCCAGATGCTCGGTTTTCTACTGCAGCTGCATTGAGAAGCAGCACGACGTGACGGGAGATTAGCCGGGCTGCAGACGCAGGCGGTCGATCGCTCGCAGAAGGAAAGCAAGAGGGCAGTGTGGTCTCGGGGATTTTTCTTTTCTTCCTTTTTTTCCTCTCTCCTTCCCAGCCTCTTCGAGCCCCGTCGCTGATTTGAGCCTGCAGCCAGTTGTAGGTCGCTGCTCTCCTTCGTTTCGCTCCATCTGTCCCTCCCCCCATCATCTCTCCTCTTTTTCTCCCTCCCTCCCTCCCTCCCTCTCACTCTCTCTCCCTCTCTCTCCATACCAAAGCCTGGGGGAGCCAGTGGAGATTAAATGTAGCCTGTATAAGCCAAAGCACATCATGTAGCAATGTTTCTATGGCCCCTCTCTCTCTCTCTGAGAGGATAGTGTGAAAGAGGTCGGCTGGTGTGAGGCGCAGAATAAGACAGCAGACAGAAAGACTGGAAAAGTGGATTTTTGTTGGTTTTTCTTTGCATGCCAGCAAAAGAGTGGATTTGTTTTCTGTTTGGAAAATGGACAACAGCGAGGTGGGAGAAAAAAAGGAGAAAAGGACGACTTTCTCCTGCCCCTAACCCCCCCCACCCTGTCTGATACAGAGGAAAAGTGGGCCTCTGGCTGTAAGCGATTACAGCTGTGAGGCAAATTAATGGATGATCTCTCCCTCTCTTCTCGTTCTCCTTCGATCAGCACGGGCAGGAGAAAGAAAAAGACTGAGGGAGACTCTCTGGGAAGGAAGAGAAGGGAGAGGGAGGTATGCTTTTTCTTTTTCTCCTGTCTTCCCTCCTTTCCACCTCTGCATGTGATTGGAAAGAGAAAGCGGAGCGAGACAAGAGATCAGCAGGCACATTGGTTTTTGTCCTTTAACTTGGGTGTGCGTGCACGTCCTCCCCCTTTGTCACCAACCTGCGCCCGAGACCTGCAGGTTTGGATACAAAGTAAGTAGAGGCTGTGTGTGTGTGTGTGTGTGTGTGTGTGTG
>NW_024582493.1:86058-103329 GCF_018398535.1 Haplochromis burtoni | reverse complement strand
CCCCCCCCCGCCCCTTTCTCGCCCCTCCTCACGTCGGTGAGGCAGAAGCTGGCATGCTTCACTGGCTGTGAGCGCTGATTCTGAGGCTCAGCTCTCTTCTTTTACCTCCTTCTCTCGCTGCCTCTCTTTCCCTCCTCGCCTACCTGTCTTACCTAAGCTTAACTATTGCATCCTTGCAGTGCTTTGTTTTCCTGGAAACGGTCTCAGCGACTGTCCTGACCGGACTGCGTGCGTGTGTGTGTGTGAGAGAGAGAGCAGCAAGAGCAAAGTGATAGAGGGAGAGGGAACGTGCACATGGTTCATTCCGGCTCAGTCCTACCACCCATCCTCATCTTTCTCGTCTCCGTGCCGCTCGCTATTTATTCCGCCTGAGCTCCAGCAGGACTGACCGGCCTCGGCTTTGTACCGCTCTCATCATTTTTTCTTCAAATAAAATGAAAGGAAATCTCTTTTTCTGAGCGTTACCGGAGCCTTGCTGGCGTGCTGTAAGTTTAAATCTGAGCTTTCTTTCTCTCTGTCTCCTCTTTCTTCCCCTCCCTGAGCAGGCAGTGAGCTCGGAAAGCAGCGAGCGATTGGGGCATCCTGGATCCAAAGGGGAGGGTGAGTCGATACCAACAAATTCTCTTCCTCTCCGCTCCCCATCTGTTTCCTACGCTTTAGACCACCATGGTAGCAAAAAGGAACTGTAGAGCTTTGTCATCAGGCTTGTCTTTTTCCTTGCGCAGCCTCTCGGGAGGATTGGGAAGCTTGTTCTGAACAGGGATGTGCACTTGTAAGCACTGAGCGGTCGCCAAACGATTTTTGTTGCACCAGGTAAAAGGCATGTCGTTCGGACGAGCATGCAAGTCATCGTGTGAGATGGACTGTGAGATGCTGCACTGGTCTGGCGCAAATTTCAATGCTGAAGCCAATGCATCCACGCGGGGCTTTTGTCTTTTGCATCTCCTGCAAGTAATGGTTACTAAAGGACAGAAGCAGACCTTCGCAGATCTTTGGACATACAGTACGGCAGCAGGCTCTGTACCTGATGGCAGGAGGCATTTTTCAAAGTGCTGTATTGTTCAGCCGAGGTGGGGGAGGGGGAGAGAGATAGTTGAGGGAGGGGGGCTGGCCAGTGTTGTGTCTGGCTGAGGCTTGCACTTGTTGTATGCTCACGAATGCATAGGGGGCTGTGGAGCTTGCAGCTAATGCATTGCCTCTGAGGCTGTGCGAGGCAGAGCTCACTCTGTATGCAGGAGACGCTCCGAGTCCTCATTTGACTTATAAGCAAGTCCAGCACACGGAGGTTATTCCTGCGCAGGAATACGAGTGATTTCCGAGAGGGTTCAAAGCAGCTGTGCAACGAGGGAGAGGAGTTCGTTTAGGATACGCGTCTTTCTCCATCCCTGAGACCCTAACTTGTGACGTTGTGCTTTCATGTCCACGGGTTAGGCTCTCGGGAGCTGAGAGAGATGCACAGGCAGCGCTATCTCCCGCACCTTCCTGCCTCCAACAATGGCGACCGAAGGGGGGGGGGGCCGTGGCGCAGTGAGCTAAGGCGTTAACCATGTCACACTTCACAGCTTGACTCACACCCCGGCATGATGTTGTTACCTGGAGTTTTCGCTCTTCCCGTCTGCCCGCTTTGCCGCCTCGCTTCTTCACAGCACATGAAATCAAGTAGAGCTGGTCAAATATCTGGGCTTCAGTTGATGGGAGTGTAGCATCGTGCACGCTTTATTGAAGTCATGTGACGGAGCTGAGGCCGCCTGAGCTAAAGGTGTGCAGAGGGGTGACAGGAAGCGATCATCTTGTCACAGCTGAGGCTCGATTCTCGCAGTATGGACCACAAGCACCATGTTGGACCGCATAGAAAAGCTTTACGCTAAAGTAACATGTTGATGAATCTCCGCAGGATTCTGTGTTTGAGTTTTCGTGTCACGTGGTCTGAAAAAGAGGGCCCACTCAGAGCTGTAATGGCTAATAATGACTAATACTTACTGTTAGTTACTAATTTTTTTAAAAACAGCTTCAGGTGGAGCACTGAAGCTAACAATGCTCGCTAAAACCAGTACACGTTCCTGCTAAAGCCAATAGGTGTTGCTGAGCAGCTTGTGATGGATGGTGCTAATGCCATGGCGATGGTGTCAGTCTCGTCTTGTGCACAGTGATAAGTCTTGCAGCCCTTTTGCAGCAGGCCTGGATACTTGCTCGGCGTCCGTGACTTGAGAGCAGCACAGAGGGATGTCGAGAGCGTGACTATGACAGCTCTGTACATGATGTGCTTGACCTCAGCAAACCCTCGCCAACATTAACGCTTATTCGCGCGTGCCAACGCAAAGCAAAGGTGACAACGTGAAAACACTGGCAGGCGGCTAGCAGCCATCACCGGGGCATGTCTAAACTACGATGATACCACCACCGACCACGATCCATGAATGAACGGTGCAGCTGCTGAGTCGATTCTGATTGGACTCTGGTGTCTAGCTGCGACACTTTGTCATCGATAGTAACGAGGATCCTACCTGCTGACTTGGTCATAGGGGCACGTGGTGGCTTTTGTTGCACGAGCTTCATTTCTCACCCAGCTGCTGGTTAATGGGTGAGATCTGCACATCCACGCCACCCTGCAGGTCGCTCTCGCGATACCCATTTGCAGAACAGCAGCAGCTCTTTGACTACCTGATTCTTCAATATCTGCCTGAACTCCTACTCCTGTGGCATTAATGGAGCGTAGCAGGGTATTGATGATAAGTTATTTCCATGGATACTTCCCTTCATGCAGAAAGTTCAGTGCTAGATTTGTGCGTTTCATATTTTAGCAAGGTAATTAGCAGGGTCGATGACCGTAATGCTAAACTTATTTTCATTAGTAAATGCTTCAGTGTAACGGTTTCCACTTCACTTGTGTTTCTTGCATTGACAGTTATGTGGTATAATATACCGATGTGTTGAGCTTCACCCTCTCAGGGCTTTGCCTCCGATCAGAAGAACCTTTCATCGTGTTGTTGATGAACCAACATGGACTGTAGCTTGAACCCTGCTGTCTTATGTAACGCCTCTGTGAGCCCCGTCTCTTCTTCTACATTCTCTCTGCCTCCAAATCGCTTTTGATTCGCTCAGCTCAGTGAGCGCATACTAACCTGGAGCAAGTTAGTGCCTAGCCGCTAAGCTCCAAAGGAGCCGCAGGCTTGCGTCGTCCATTGTTCGGCTCCTCTGCACACTGTCTGTACACTGTGTCCCCAAAGCTGAGCCAGACATGGAGGACAGACACTTACAGTGTGACTGCTGGGCATGTACCAGCTACGATAAGCTGCTCCATCACCCAGATTATGTTAGGATCTTTATAGAAAATGTGTTTCTGTGCTTGCTTTTCCACAGCAGAGTCTGGAGTGGTGGTCTGGAATAACGCGTGCCTTGCAAAGCTGCTGCACCACACAATCCCAGGGTTTTACTCTAGTCTAGTTTTAGTCTCCAGACTTGCAAAATTCAGCCGGGAATGGCAACAGTTGATTGTAATCCTGTTTAATGTAGACGAACTTTCCGTTAAGACAGACTGCTGAAGGCCGACCCTGGTGTGGGTTTGTGAGGACGGTCCGTTGGTTATGCCTAAAACCTCTCGTGAAAATCGAGTCAGCTTATTTCAGAGTAAAAGTGAGAAAGCTCGATCGGCACGCTGTGAAAATGCATCGACGTAGGCGACAGACGGCTGGCGATGAGCCTCTTTGTGGCAGCGGGGATGGTTTCCCTCTGCATCAGCCTTGCTCGCCAATCTGCAGCTTTTTTTCTGCCACTCCCTTCGACACACAGCCGCTCTCTGCTGCAGGCGGGAGAAGCTCATTCATCAATAACCAGTGTGCTTCCTACACTATCTGTCAACACGTCTGTAATGTGATGTGTGTGTGTGTGTTCCCCATACTGCAGAGGGGATCACTGCCCCTTCCAAGTCTGTCGGTGAAACAAGATGGCGTCGCAGCTCCACGTGGGTCCTCTCGTGCCGGCCAATGCTCGCTACCCACGGCATCTGAGAGCAGCAGAGGGCATTTTTTTGTTTTTTTCTAACTGTTGCACACCTGGGGCCGATTTTCTCGCCGCGTAGCTGGAATTGCTGAGGCTCTCGTCGGCTCTGCAGCTTGGCCAAAGATTTAGAATTTGGGGCACGTCCAGAGCTTTCATTGTTTCTCTCATTTCTGTTCGCCCGGTCTGGGCACCGACTGCCAAACTGTACGCTGTTTTGTCTGCCATCTGGGCGGCTTTGAAATGCGCTGGTGGGATGGACCGGTGCATTTTCAGCATCACTTGTCGTTTGTCTGGGTGTGTTGGTGCGCAAGCCTGTGTGAACGAGGCAAGTTTAGAGGAGCTTTACGCACAGCCGCATTACAGCAGCAGATTAACCAGACTACAGACTAACGAACCTCATTAATCTGAGAGTCGCCCACAGTATGTCAACAGTCACACACACACGCAGGCGCACGTCTGTGCATTAAAAAGCTCCTCCAATAAAGAGCCAGGTAGTGACGAGCGGCAGCAGAGCCCATCTGTGTCGTCCTGCTGCAGGTCACTTTGCATTTAAAGAAAGGCTGGAAATCCCCCGATGAGTCAACGTGTAACCCTTCTGTGCATCATCATCATCTTCGTGTGTTTTTGGTGGTTTTTGTACATTTGAAGGAAAACATGCCGAAGCACACGAACCAGAAAGCTGTGCTCATCATTTCTTTTTTTTAACATATTTATTTCAATTGGTCGGGGAGATGATATCAGAAACATATTTGATGATGGGAGAGCGATGCAGCAGCTGGATCTGGATGAGATCAAGTCTGTGACACAATTTGAGGCTTTTGCTTCTATGAATCAGTGCAGCCTCCTATTACAACATAACAGTGATTATGAGCTTTGTTTATAACGGTAAAAATGACTTGTTCTGTATTTCAGTCTTTCCTCTGAAGCTGGAGTCGATAAAAGTCGTAAAAACTCTTCCTGTTGAGCGATAATGTGAAAATCTTTTCAGAATGTTATTAAAGCAAAAGCTTTTATTTTCTAAACACTAACAAGTATCAGTACAGAAGCATTTTATTGATTAAGATAAACTGAACAGTCACGCTGTAAACACTGAATTGTTTTATTCTTTCTTTTAAAGCAGAAAATCCTGCAGGATCTGCAGTGGATGTGGATCTGCAGGATCTGCAGTGGATGTGGATCTGCAGGATCCACATGTGCGCGCCGACCTGGACGAGGCACCTTCGACTTTCTGTTCAAACTGAACAGGTGTCCTCTGACGTGTGTTCATGAAGAACGTTCAGAGCTGCGATCCTTCTTTGGCGCCGATTACCTTAAATGTGAAATAGAGGGCGCGATTTAAAGCTTAAAACTCTGTCCCAGTACTGGAGCTGTCTGAGGTGCAATAAACTTCCATCTAATTCCTGTCTCAGTGAACTGTCTTGGTATTGTAGCTTCATGCTGCTCTGTTCATCTGTGGTGGCTGTGATGCTTTTGTTGTAGCCTTCACAATGTGCTTCTAGTGGAAACGGAGCGAAGAGCAGAATTTGTATCGTGTGTGAAGTTCCTGTTAGATCATTTAACAAAACCGGCGCTCGTTATAACCGACACGATACTGAAATATGCTGCATCTCAGATTTAAGCCAAGCTACTGAACAGCACTGCAGCTCGACATACTGTACAGAGCCTGTTACGACCTGCCCAGCAGTCTCGTGTGACTCAATTCACCATTTTTTCTCCAAACCCAGTTTTCCGACTGGTTAATGTGCTCCATTAATCCACACACACGTGTGTTTTTGGATATTTCCAGATGATCCAGTTGTGCTATTTTTAGACTATTTGTCACAATTTGTTTTATATTATATTCTGATGTAAACTTCGATTCACCCTCCTGTGTTATCTCAGTTTGTGGAATTATTTGTTTAATTCAAACCGACTGTGGTGAATCTGGACGCCACGTTTGTTCATATAGATACTTCAATTTCTTCTGAATAAATATAGAAGTTTTTTCTCTTCCTTCTGATGTGTCCTACATGTCTAAATAAAACCTCACTGCTGTCATTTCACGTGACTGTCAATTCTTTCAACTCTTACACTTATTAATAGAAGCTCTATGTGAAGCGTGAGATTCGGCCGTCTAACGTGTTTTTATTTCATCTTTGGGAGTATTTTTATACTCTATTAAAGCTCCTACTGTTGTTTTTGTTTCTGTGAGTTACGGAGACGTGTTACAGGATCTCCTTAAAAACAATAAATTAAAAAAGACAGCTGACGAGGACGATGTCAGTCTTCTTTCACCTCTGTCCATATGTCTTTAAATGAGACATTTTTATATTGTTGTGAAACATGAGTCTTTTTCTGACTGGACCTACATTAATGTTTGCATGATTTATCAAAAGTGTGCAGATAGCAATAAGTGTTTCTTTGTTGCTTTTAGAGGAAAATCAGCACATTCTTGGTGTCAGTGTAGTGGTTGTGTTTTTCAGGCTGTGCTCGGGCTTCATTGTGTAACAGCTTTTAAATGACTTTGTCTCTCTCTCTCTCTCTTGCAGCCTTTTAGACCAGGTCAGGACATGTCGGGGAACAGTTCATGAACACGAGATGCATATAACAACCGGCTGCCCACACGCTGTGTAGACATCTTTCTTTTATAGCTTATAGTTTGACCAGGACATGCGTGTGATCTGTGACAGTAGGAGCTGCTTTTTAATGCTTCACATGTCTCTGTAATGTAAACATGTAAATAAAGTCTTAATGAAATGTCCTTGTTTTCTGTTCTTTGACGAAATGTACCAACATTTTAACATTTATGGGAAATGAAGAATGCTAACACAGATGTGCTAACGTGTTTCTTATTCATATATGAAACTTATTCACTGTGTTGGGCGATTTCTAGTTTTCTGCTTCAAACTTCAGTATAATTGTTGACATGCAAACACTAGCATGCAGTGTTTTGTGAGCAGTGCAGTGTTTAAGATATCAGTGCTAACGTACCCCAGTATCTTTGGTCACATGTCAACATGGTTAACAGTCCAACACCACACGTGGTGAATTTTTATACAGTTTGAAAAAATGTCTAGTCCGGTTTAAGCACAATGCAACACAGTACCTTTAAGTGGTACGGCTAAAACTGTGATATATGCAGTGTACTAGTACCTCCAACCTAACAGTAACAATATTCTCAAAAAATATACTATTAAATTTGATACATAGGTCACAGGAGAATCCTCACGTTCCACCGGTCCATGCAGCACAGTTCATTCTACCTCATCTTGCCTCCCCATCCTTACTGATTCACCACATTTCCAAGAAGTACTTTGAACACCCCGAGAGTTCTGTCTGGACTTGTTACTTCCACATAGCTGTTGGTTTAATATTGGACGGTGATAACGAGACGGATTATGGACACATAAAGCTTCTTTTGCAGAAGGATTAGTGAGTGCGAAGATGGTATGAGAGTACACGGGGCCTGTACCTTCTCCAGAGTTCATCCTATGGTTGGTGAAATCAGATCATAGCTATAGCTTCACACACACACACATACAGGGAAGATGATGCTGTAAATAATAGTGTATTTTTTGGGAAAATCAAACTATCAATTTAGAATAAAGGAACATTTTTTTGTGTTCATTGAAATAATCTTTGAATAAAGTGACGCACTAATAGATCGTTCAAATTTGTCGTCTTCTTTTTATTTTCACTTCTTAAAGAAACATCACATTTGTAACTACACATTTCTCTCAGTGAGCTGAATGCTAGAGTCAGCCAATAATAACGAATCATGTCAGTTTCTGCTCACAGTTATCAGGTAAGTTCATCAGGATTGACTTTAGTGGCTTTCTTTACATGCAGAGTCATTTAAAGAATGAGTATCTAACAAACACACACTATGTTAAACCTGCGGGCACATATTTGGATGTATTTCACTGTTTCCACACTTGGATGTCCCGAGCCTCTCACCTCCACGTGAGTCCATCTAACACTTGTCCTGTGATTTGCCATGAAATGCTTGAATTATAGTAAACAAACAGCAGAGTGGAAATTCGTTGTAAAACATGATTTTTAACAGGATATTTTGACGTTTGGTTTTAGAGTCGTGCTTATTTTCCAAAACTGTCACTTGGGACTCAATTTCTGCATTTTTTTAATGTAAAATGAGGAAAAATCAAATACAGATTACCATCTAATCAAATGTATTTCTTTTGGTATTGATTCTAATGTCTTAATGATTCAAAGATGATTAGGACTGTTGCACCAAAGAAGCTGATTAAATCTGTTTGTCAGCCGTGACCACTGGAACAAATATGAGGAGGCACAGCAAGCGTCCCCACAGCCCAAAGCCGAATACCTTATTTGACATGATATTTTCTGGTCACCCGGTTCGCTGTCTCTCGCTCTGCCTCCATCTCTCGCACGCTCTGCCTTTAAATCCACGCAGAGATTTGGCTCACACACACTAGAGCTCTCTGCAGCCGAAAGTAGGCCAAAAGGCATCTGAGGACAGGGCGAGGGAGAGACGGGGCGAGGGAGGGATCATTACATGAGGGAGGATATGAGTCTGTCGTTCGTGCACGTTTCAGTCCCGTTCATTTTTAATTGCTTCTGATCAGATTATGTAATAAATTCAAAAATCTTTTTTGTTATAAATACTCTACAGACGGTTATTACTTCACTTAAATCAATAGTTTTTACTTTAATTCCAACAGTTTGATAACAATTCATTGTGTGGCAAGAAAATTCCCAACAATATATCTGAATAAAAATAACTGAATAAAACACAATATCTAAAACATTCAAACCATACAAACTAGGATATGACAGCATTCAGTTTTTAATTATTGTGCAAATCACAACAGCTGCCTCGAGGTGCTTTATACTGTAATACAAAGACAATACAATATTAAAAGTAATGAAATGCATTCGATTACATTATTATTATTTCATTATATATTATTACTATATTATTCTATTCATTATATTTGTTTTTGTTGTTTGTTTTAATTGTAAAGTAACGTCCTTTTTGTATTAACTTCTGTTATTATAAAATTAAAACTCTTTTTATTTGTCATCAGACATTCTGCTGCTGGACAAAAGTCAAAAATCATCTACATACATATTTGTGCTTTTTCTTATTGTTCAAGCTCAGTAACGTTTATTACAGCATCAAGGCTTTATTCTTTATGTGTTTTAATTTCAGGGAACATCCGTTGAGTGCCGTCTGTTTGTTTCACACAGGCTCAAACAGGTCAAATGAACAGAGCAGCTTAAAATGCTCAGGTTTGATCGTTTCACCGTTTTGTTTTTTTGATGTTCACACTTTTCCTGCATTAACTCTGATTTATTACAGTAAAAATTTACAGGAGAAAAAAAACATGAATTGTGTCTGATTATCAGGTGAAAAAGCTTTAAGCCTTTATTAAAATAGTCTTAATTTTTAAAGCTTAAGATTAACATTTTTATAAATATTAAATCATTTTCAACAAATTCAATATTCTTAAAAAGAAAGAAAGAAAAACTGCTGAATTGTGCAGCATCAAACTTTGTTGTATAAATTTGTCTTAATTGATTAAACTGTGCCAAGTGTTACATTATCAAGTTATTCATAATTCTCAGGTTTTTGTTATGATCTAGTGATCATAATGTCCTCCTCTGAAAACTAATTTCTGTTTCACTTAATTACCTTTCCATATTTACCATTTCATATTCCTTCATACACAGAAATGTTAAATATAATTTTTTTTTTATATGGGAATTTATTTGAAAAAATATATTAGTGAAATAGTTTCCAAAGATATTAAATCAGTCATTAAATCTTTTCTTTCCTTAAACCATCCACTGACTTTATTTCTTACTTTTGGAAATGATCAAATATTGGAGAACACATAAGCTTCTGAGTTCAGGCTGTAAAGGCCACAGCAGGGATGTTGAGGATCAACAGAAACTGTGAAAGAAAACCTTCAAAATTCTCAGCACGTGCTGAAATGTAAGTATATTAGAACATAAAATGATAGAGAGTCACAACAAATGTGTAACTGCAACAACTGTGGTAAGAAATGCTGAGCATGTATGATGCTGGAATTAAATTGAATGACCTCGAGTGCATTGAACCATCTGAAATGCTCAAACTTTATACTTACGTATTTAATAAAGCCAACGATGAAAAGAAATTCCACATATAGACATTCATGTAGACATTCTATTTCAGTTTCCTCCCAATGACAATCACCTCCTGTAATAAATATGTGTGTGTGTGTGTGTGTGTGTGTGTGTGTGTGTGTGTGTGTGTGTGTGTGTGTGTGTAAATTTATACAGCAAAAACAACAACAGTCACATCGAGGAGATTCATTAATTACAGATAAAATTATACATGAAATAAATACTCGAAGGAAATCAGTCAAGAACATCATGTGTCGGCTGACAGCCTGCCTGCTGGTTACTAGTTTACTAACCAGCATTACCAGTGCTCCCATCAACAAGGTTCTAGAAACATGTCGTAAAGATGCACACAGTCCTTTTTCTTGAGCTTTAATAATTTCTTTATTTTTGTCTTGTTTTTAAAAAATACTTTGAGCTCAACAAATCGAGTTTCCACAAACAGGGCCCACCACACATGGAGGAACATTTTTAACTAATAATTTATTTGGAAAGTTTAAAAGTAAATATTTTCTAATCTTTTCAACTCCTCACCAACCATTTTACTCTGTATGTGAGCCACGTATAGTAGTGTTAGACTTTATGTACCTGAATATACGGCATAAACAGAAAAACCTTCATATTGTCCATATTTGTGCACCCAGACTCAGTAATCTAATTACTGTGTGCTGTAAACCTCTTTGTCTCTAGCCTGTCTCTACTTCAGTTATTGGCCCTTTTAACAGTAGATCCAGATCTAATACATATTTCATACGTAACAATTTTGTTACCTCTCAGAAATCAGACACTTTCTTTGTCACTGAGACTCAAAGCAGAACCGAGAGCTCTGCCTCCCGAAGCCCACGGTGGGGGAACAGCAGTGATTCATGAGGATTATCTAAACCCATTTAATCCTGGTTCTTTTAACTCCTATGATTTACTATCTTTAAAATTCAATAGGAATATCCAGTTTACTGTATTCTAATCTGTTGACCTCCCAAATCCTGCAATCATTTATTGAATGAATCTGTTATTGGTAATTTTGATCATTTACATATTGATCTCTAACTGCACTGACACAGAATTTGCAAAGGCATTTAATTTAGTGCAGCATGTTTCCGGCCCTGCTTGATTTAGTGTTTACTGAATCCAGTGTGTTCAGTTTTCTTCATACTTATCAACAGGGGCGATTCTAGGATCAGAGCTTTGGGGGTGCTGAGCACCCAGAGAGCTGCCCGGTCAGCCAAGATCAACTTTACACATCACGATGAGACGTCTTCCCTGTCTCTGTCAGTCCCTGCATCCTTAAATGTCTCCAGTTGTCCCGAGTTCTCTCTGACTGTCTCCTTGGTGCATTTAAACCCCTGCTCCTCCCTGTCCTCATCGTCTGTTGTATTCATCTCCATTATCAGTCATCGTAATTTTACCATCTCTGTGCAAGTCTGCAAATTTCTTTCTTGAGTCATAAGATTCTTAAATTCATCAAGTCTCTCTGTGCCTGGGTCCTCGTCACAAAACATGACATCACTGTTTTGTACATTTTAACAATTTAATCCCACATTTGTGAAAGAAAAGCAAAACACTTTTTTGAAAAGTCTGTAACAAAACCATCAAATCTGATAAAGGTTATTTAAATGCTGCTAAAGAAGAATGGATTGGAATAAAAAAATACATATCCTAACCTTCATTACTGGTTTATTAATAATGAATGATGCTCATAGTGAGTAAAAAGTAAACTGAGTGCAGTTTTTGGATACATAAAAAAACACTCCCAAAACAGAAGAAATTATTACAAATAAATTATTACAAAATATTAATAAAAAACTATAAAAATGGAGGCAACTTTGCCTGTGGTAGAATGTATACAATGCATGAAAAAATCTTTACTGCAGATACTAATTTTGTGTTGTAAGATTTATGACTTTCATGCTTTGGTGCTTGGGAGAGCTTGACATTTTATCAGGTGGTCCACACTGTAAAAAGTGTGAGAAACACTGATAAGTGTCTGTGTGCTTTTGGAAAACATTTAAAGCTGCAGTACAGAATCTTTGAAACAAGCTTAAAACATTTGTAGAAACAGAGCATCTGCTTCTCTTTACAGCTGCTCACTCCACCAGGGCTGTTTGGCTCTTTCTGATAGTGAGCAAATGTGATGCACGTACTGCAGCAGTCATACAGACAACTGGACGGTCCAAAGGTTGGCCGACCTGTTACTGGCTGAGGTTTTAGTAGAGTTGTGGCTGAACCACATAAAAATATATCATTAATTTTAATCTCCCCGATCAATGATAATGTTATGTTGGAATGTTGTTAAAGAGGGTCAAAATGTTTCAGCCCAGTTTGTTTAGCAGATTCTGTACAGCAGCTTTAATACAGGGAGGACACAACTTCCAGACTGTGAGTAAAATCAGGTTTGTTCTTTTTGTCAGTTTAACAGATTGTGTTGTGCCTGTCACTGCTCCCTGTCTGTTTGCTTACCTGGTTCTTCCTGAACTCGTACTTTCTCCTCACGTTCCCTCTTTGGACTGACAATCATACACAAATAGATTGTATTCAATTAGATGAAAAATTACATTAATATGAAAAAAATACTATTAAGATCACTAATGAAAAGTCCTCTCAGTGTACTTTCAACCAAAAGGCAAATAACCAAACCACATGAACATCTAATAAATGATATAAATATTGAAACACTGATCCAACATTATTCCTGATTCACGGATCATTTGATTTCACACTTTTACCTGAATGTGGCTCCTTTTTTTGAAAAAACTTCCTTATATGCATTATGAACCTGGCTGTCTCTGCACACAAACACACACACAACAGGAGTTATAAGGTTAATGGGCATCCAGTCAGTTAGTATCCATTTCAAACAGGACAGTGGTAACAACAGCAGGCTACGGACAATTTTAAGTTTTAGATTTTAAATAGGCTGCATACATTTCAATGGGAGCAACAGGACAATGAAATGTTGCTGATTTCACTACAGAGCAGGACTGTAGGATTGTAGGGCAGCAAACATCGTCAGAAAACACGTTTTCAACACTGCAGGTTACCTGGTGTAATGTTTTTCAGCTAAAAAGAAACATGGTCTGACTCCTACCAACTATATAAAGAGTAACTGAAGGTTAAATGCAGCTAATATGTCCTGTTTTAAGCCAGGCACTTACACCTCCGCTGCGTCTCAGCCACCATCGCTCTGGCAGCAAGAGCGCTAGAGCCAGAGCAGGGGAGAGCTGGAACAAACCATTTTGGGAGGGGGGGGTATCTATACTTTTGTTGTTATGTACTGTGTACTGTGTGCTTTTTATATTTTTAGTAGTGTGTCACACAAACAGCAAATATTGTCAAAAAAGTAAGAAATCTTTGATCCGTTTTTGGGGGTGCTGAAGCACCCCCAAAAATGGGCTAAAATCACCCCTGCTTATCAAACAGATATAACTCGCATTCATCGATGTATGTCCTCATGTGCACCGCTCATATGTGGAGTGCCCCAGGGCTCAGTCCTTGGATGAATTCTGTTTATTTATGTTTCCACCTGATTTATGCTTCTAAAGAAGCTCCTCCCACTGCCATGCAGATGACACACTGTTATATTTTCTGTCAAGCCCAACAGCCTCAGCAGCCTCTCCTGCCTCAGTGAATGTTTCTCTGCCATTGTTGATTGGATGTTCTCTGATTTCCTCCATCTGGATTCTGGTAGAATTCAGGTTCTAGCACTAGGCCTGTACATCGGCCCCCTCGCCAATAACATCAAACCCTCTTCTAAAAACCTTGTTACCATTTTGAACCCAGTCTGAGTCAATCATCTTGAACATTGAATACTCACTTAAATTTCTCCCGTCTTGATTATTGCATTAACTTCTCTCCACAGCTTGTCTCCAATTGGTTCAGACTGCAGCAGCAAGGCTGCTAACATGTTACAGCTTTCCTTGCATCCCTTCATTTACTCCCAGTGAAATTCAGAATTCATTATTATTATTGTTGACATATAAGATACTACATGGACAGGCTCCTGCTTATTTAGCGGAGCTTCTAACACCTTATCAATGCAGCTCTCTGATCAACTAGCCGGGGCCTTAGAGCTGTCCCTCACTAATCTCACTTTGAGGGTATAGGTCCCAAACTGTGGAACAGCCTTCCTCAGTCAGTCAGGTTGTTACAAGTAACTCGTTACTGTAATCCGGTTACTTTTTTCAAGTAACAAGTAAAGTAAGGGATTACTATTGCAATTAGACTCCTGCTACTTTCCAGTAAGCACGCTGCGTTACTAAACTGTGATTTTGTTTGTGAGAGCGTCTCATGACAGTGACGTGCGAGCGTGCGGCGTCCGTGGCAGCAACAGACGTGTGCAGATCAACAATGGATAACATGGAGTGATGGAGAGAGTACGACCGTGCAGCGTTTACAGCGTGGAAGTAATCCTATTACTTTGAGTTTGATTCTGTAAAAAGTGACACAAACATTAGCGTCCGCTGCTCACTCTGCGTGGGAGGAAAACGTCTTTCTACAGCGAAAAGTTAAACTTCAAATCTGAGCGAGCAGCAAGCACGCTGCCACGGCAACGTGACATTCACAGAGAGACCCCCGGACCCCCCCACTGACATGACCGCTGTGGGCAAACCTCCACCCGCCCCACTCCTGCTAAACAGGTGACAACAGATTTAAGAGCTGCTGAATGTTTGATTTGATTTATTTTTACTGTGTTTTACTTGCATCTATTTGAAAGAGTGCAAACACAAAACATGGTTTTATTTTATCTGCTGGAACAAGCAGACAGTAGGTTTCAATGTTAAACACGTTTCTTCCAGCCAGAGAATGTTGCAAATAATTTAAGTTTTGTTTGATTTGCATAAAGTTAAAAGATTAAAACTCGTGAAAAAATTTAAACAGAAATTTTTTTCACTTGATTCAGTTTTATATGATGCAAATACAGAAAAAAAGGTCTGTTGCTTTGTTACATATTCAGGTTGTGTATCTTTTTTTTAAAAAGTAACTAAGTAATAAAGTAACGAATTACTTTTGAAAATAAGTAATCAATAAAGTAACAGGATTAGTTTCTTGGAGAAGTAATCAGTAATTAGTAACTAATTACTATTTCAAGTAGGTCGACCAACACTTGTCACCATGGTTGGAAACCACGCGTGCATGTATTTGTGCGCTGGAGTGAACGTCGTCAGTCCTTATGTTTTAACATGTGCACGTTTCTCAATGTACAGCTTTTATTTGAACTGTGACGCACTTTGAAACTCTGTGTTTTGAAGGTCCTGTATAAATAAATTATTAATATTATTTATGTGATACACGTGAGCTGGTGATGGGTTACATATATATATATATATCTTCATTCACAGCTGAACTGACCTCTCCAGATGTGATACCTGAAAAGCTTCTTTCTCATTTACCATCAACATTCGCTTCGCTCTCTCTGTCTCTCCTTTTCTCCCCTCTAGCTTTCAAGTAGTTGCAGGGGCTCTTCTGGATGTTAAATACAGCTTTCATTCCAGCCAGTTCCCGCTATAATGAAACTGTAATGATGCCCATTCACTGCAACAGGCCCTGCCAGAACAAACCCATTGACCTCGAGGTAGCGACTGGCATGAAAGCCCTGTCCTGGCCGTTGTGAGCGGGGCTCCAGAGAGGGCCACCTGGAGCGCTCTCAGGAGCTGGTCAGAAGGGAGGAGTGAAGGGAGAGAGAGAGGAAAACAAGAGGGAGATATTTCCATTCCAACCCAAATACCTCCCACCTCCTCATATCTTATTTCTTGTCCACTACCCCCTCCCTCTATCTGCGTCCAGCTCTTCTTTTCACTATTCTGAAATAGCAAAGCCCATTTAGATGTGCATGTCTACATGTAAAGTGAACATTTCTTCTTTATGTGTTAGCAATTAAGTAAGAGCAGAACTCTCTATTTCACTTTGGAATAGCTGCTTCCTGTTCCATAATCATTTCCATCTTGGTCCCAGCAACAGTCGCCGCTACTGTGTACTGACGGCATCACTGTACGCTTAACTGACGCTTAACGTGCTGTACTGTGCAACTTCATGCTCTCGTAGAGCTAATAAAGGCCAGCCATTAATCAGAAGGTCGGTGGTTCGATCCCGGGCATGCCAAATATCCTTGGGCAAGATACTGTTTGCCTACTGGTGGTGGTCAGAGGGCCCGGTGGCGCCAGTGTCTGGCAGCCTCGCCTGTGTCAGTGCGCCCCAGGGCAGCTACCATCACTAGTGTGCGAATGACTGAACGTAGTGTAAAGCGCTTGACTGCGACCTTTTTAGTGCATCTTTCTGGGTAAAGTCTAATAAGGCTGATGTGCATGCGGAAAGTGTCCCTTTGAGTTATCTCTTTTACACACAAATGCAGCACTTGAAGGAGTCATTCCCACATCCTGGTCTTTAGGAACAGGAGATAAGACAAACACACAGTCAGCACTTGTAATTTTACATTTATGGAAGCAGAATTGACGTTTACATGGCAAGTGCATGCTGTTTGTTTGAGATGCAGACTGCCATTAGCCCGATCTGCTGCTGCAGGTTTAAATGCTTTAATGTGACTTGGTGTATTTGCTGTGCTTCGCCTCGGCCCGTCTGACCTCACCGATCACTTTCAGCTCCCAAAGGTAAACACGAGTCCTGACCTTCCTCTCGTTTGGTCTTTTTCACCCTTGTTGAAGTCAGATAACTTCATAACAAATGACGTTTGAGGATAATAACCTGCTGTTTCCATAGAAACCAGAAAGCAGATCTTTGTTACATAGCTCTCTCTCTCGTTTCTCACCCTTTCGCAGCTCATCTCGCTCCACGATTCTGTTTTCGCTCCTTCTCCTTCCCCATTAATTTTTTGAAAACGCTCTCTTCATCCCTCCCCTCCTCCTCCCCTCACCCCCTACCCCTCCACCCCAACGCTACTTCTCCTCAAAGCTTAATCTAAGCTCGCTGAGCTGCCAAGTGCTACACATGCAGAAAACAGGGTCATGTTGAGTTTATGCTTGTGTTTGTACATACGGCATCGTATCGAGGAGTGGGGATGAGTTGAAATATAAGTGATAATATGACAGTGTAGAATGGAAATATCCCTCCCCACCACCACCACCAGCACACACACACACACACACACACACACACACACACACACACACACACACACACACACACACACAC
>NW_024582493.1:59639-60853 GCF_018398535.1 Haplochromis burtoni | reverse complement strand
CCATGGGTAGCTACTGGTACGCAAGTCGGGGCCTGATCACCCCCGGCTGGGTCGCCTGGGCGAGGGTGTATGATGTTGTGAGACCCGAAACACCTGATGACCTTAGGATACATCACTGAAGATGCATACCAGTGCATCCAGGAGATGTGTCTTTATAGTATAGTATGTATAAATGTATAAAGCCCACACTTCCTTTCAACATTTTAAAAGGTCACAGCCATAATCACTGACGTTACCAAAATAAAACTGTAACAGGATACAAATTCTCATTAGATACAGGGGTTAAAATGCTAACTTAATAGTTAATTATATACACCCTACCTGATCAAGAAACTCTAGGATTATGGCAGTTTTTTTCTTTGGTTGTCCCTCCTTTCTTTCTGATTATTTTAAGTAGCTGTGGGGAGTGCTTGTCCAGCTGGGCCATGAATCTGGTTAGCAGGGGAACTGCAGTAACCCACAGAAACTCTGCATTAATCTGTACATGAGTAGATAGTGTACAACACATTTTTTTAAAGACCAACTTCCAACAAGAAAAAGTCAAAACATATATTTCCCATTTCCAAACTATGATAAAAGGCATTAGTACAAAAAAGTTAAAGTTATACCTCTTCCATCTGAAATAGACCTGGCCATCTTTCCAAGAGGTTCTTGATGTCGGGCTTCTTATCCACAACCTCTTTCCTCCTGAATTCGAAGGTCCTGGCCATCAACACACAGATATTTATATGAAGAGAGACAGAGACAAACATGTGCGCACAAACACAAGCTTGTGTCTAGAAACCGCGAGCTCACCAGAAAAATTCAAACGAAGCGGAGCATGGAGTTATACTATGAATGTTATGAACTATGAACTTATGCTAGCTAGCTGTATCCACCACCGATGCATCGTGGTAACGCTAGCCAGTTAGTATACTGGTAAAAAACAGCTTTTTGCCTAACTTGCATTCCCGACTGTGATGGTCGGTTGCTGGTAACCAGTTCTAACGTCGCGCCGGATAGCTAGCTAGCTTGTAGCTAGCAGCTACAATCATGCAAAAATTGGGGGTGGCTGTCAACCTAGCTTAAATGGGGTTATTTTCTGCAATTTTGGCAATACAAATTATAAAAGCTTTTGTAACACACTTGGCTTTACTTACGTTTATTTTCAGATGAAATTAATCAAAGATGTGACACGATGTTTCCAGCAGCCATGCAGAATAAAAATGGGTCCC
>NW_024582493.1:54895-57447 GCF_018398535.1 Haplochromis burtoni | reverse complement strand
GTGTGTGTGTGTGTGTGTGTGTGTGTGTGTGTGTGTGTGTGTGTCGTGCACGCAGACAGCCGGGATTGGGAATGCTGTGTGTGGTAGCCTCCTTTGATCTCACCGTCTCCCTTGTCCGATTTCAAAAGAATCCTCTAAGAAGAAAAGTGTGTGTGCTGGAGGGGAAGGAAAAATGTAGGGGGGAGGAAGAAGAAGAGGACAAGGGAGGGGAAAGGGGTGAGGATCACTGAAGTGTGAAGAGGGTGCGACTTTCTCCCACATTGCTCTCTCACTCTAAGAATGCTATTATGTCTGTGGAAAGTGGTCCCTCCCTCTCAGTTTCTTAATATAGGAAGCTGCTTTGCAGCCAGAACAAGCCAAGCGAAGCAGCATTGTCTAGGGAGAGGATTTGGTGGATGTGAAACTATACCTCCGTATAGCTCCGCTGCTTATAGCTGCAGGCGCTATAGGAGCTCTAATGGTACACACGGAGGCACCAATGAGATGCCTTTCACAGGCCAATACTGAGTCACTTGTGTTGACCAGAGTAACACAATAGGTTTAAATTTCAGAATGTTGTCTGTTATAAAGGCGTCTAAAGAGTTTGCTGTTTGTGTTCACCTACCCCAAGCAGCAACCTTAGCATGTTAGCAGGTTAGTTTAAAGCCCGGTTGAGGTTAGGAGACATTCTATAACCTCACATGCTGATTTCCATATTTGGGTCTGTTGTGGTCTGTTCTGCGGCTTTCTTATTTTCTGTTAAATGGATTCTGTTACTGTGCTGGATGCTCCTATTAAACACGGACAATGTTTCAGTAGTGAGGTCAGCTTCTGTACAGAAGCCAAAAGCTCAGGCTTCACACTGATCTGAATTCTAGGTTACAGACAGTTTTTCAACCCTGCTTAAAAAAATGAAAAGAACATTATAATCAATCATGGTATTGATCACCAGAATCAGAGGGGGGCGTTAATCGGTTTCAGCTGTTTTGTGTTAATGAAAGCATCAACGAGACAACAGGAAGGTTTTACAGGTGAAGGACACTGACATTTTCCCTCTTCTTCTTTTCTGACCATTTTTTTCACTAGTTTTGCATTTGGCTACGGTCAGGGTCACTACTGGTGCCATGAGGGAACACCTGGACCCTACAGAGGTTGTACACATGTCAATCATCAATATTTTCCATTGCCAGATGGTTTGCTGTGTTTCCCTTTGCTTTTCACTGATGAGAGCAGGTTCACTCTGAGCACATGTGACAGATGCAAAAGGGTCTGAATGAGTCATGGAGAACATTAGAAACGGTGTTCAGCATGAGCAGTCTGGGTCAGTGATGGTTCTGGTTAGACATATCCATGGAGGTGCATACAGACCTCTACAGGCTAGGCATCGGCACCCTGACTGCCATCAGGTATCAGAATCAAATCCAATGACCCACTGTCAGACCCTGCTCTGGTGAAGTGGGTCCTGGTCTCGTACTGGTGCACGGCAATGCCTGGCCACATGTGGTGAGAACATACAGTCAGTTTCCAGAGGATCAGGGAACTGATACCACTGAGTGGTCGCCACATTCGCCTGACCTAAATCCAATAGAATACATCTTCCAAAAGTCCATCTGATGACACCATGTTACACCTCAGACTGTCTAGGTGCTCAGTAATGCCCGGTCCAGATCTATTCAATTCAATTCAGTTTTATTTATATATAACAACAGTCGCCTCAAGGTGCTTTATATTGTACAATAATACATACAGAGAAAAACCCAACAATCATATGATTCCCTACGAGCAAGCACTTTGACGACAGTGGGAAGGAAAAACTTCCTTTTAACAGGAAGAAACCTCCGGCAGAACCAGGCTCAGGGAGGGGCGGGGCCATCTGCTGCGACCGGGAGGAAGATCTAGGAGGAGATCCCCCTATTGTCGCATTATGACAAACTCTGACGTTGTCATAAAATTACCACTTTGAGTTGCTGCAAGGAAATTTTGGCAAAATGGACTAGCCTGCCATTTTATTCAATGAGTAACTTTAATTTATGGGGTCCTTGAATTTAACCCTGTTTAGGTTGATAAATTTAATTTTCATCAAGCGATATGGCATCCAACACATTACCCAATCCATATAAGTACAGCTATCCAGCATGATTTTTCTTCTGTTGAGATCTTAAAGTGTGCCTTTAATTTTTTTCATCATTGTATTCTTGGATCTGTTTATCTAACACAGTGGATATTCTTACACAGGTAAACATCCATATGGAAACTTTAAGAAGGGGTAGAAGAAAGTTGGCTTATTTTGAACAGAGAATCATACAATGCTACTCCAGTAGAGTCAGAGAATGAACTGTATTGGTAATGAAAATTTACAGTAAGAAGATAAAAAGTAGCTCTTTGAAGGACACTTGTACCAGCTGATTTTGTGCAAAGCTAACTGAACCTTGTACTATATTAATATAATAATATGGAGGCATGTGACACATGACACAGGAGCTTTAGTTTTACACTCCAACTTTATTCACCTCCAAACATGAACTGAGCATATTGCGCCCAAACACAGCAGAACCCTTCCTCCCAACATGCAG
>NW_024582493.1:50309-53721 GCF_018398535.1 Haplochromis burtoni | reverse complement strand
CCATTTACCATTTAACTGTGGGAGCGGTCCGACCAAATCATGCACATGGTCGAAACGCCTACAAGGTACGCAGAAAGGTTCGAGGGGCACCTGAGTGTGCCTGTGGACCTTCGAGCGTTGGCAAGGAAAACATGCAGCAGCCCAACTCTTTACCGCTTTCCGCATGCCCGGCCAAACGAACTTGTCACTGACCAGCTTGACCAAAGCCCGGGTGAAAGAGAGCATGGATGGAGTTGAAAACACGACGGCGGCACGAAAGGGTAACGACGGGGCGCAGGCAACCCATAGACACGTCGCACAGCAAACGCAGACCGCCATCCCACACCGGCGTGTCTTCCAGCACGAGGCCCGTCTGTGAGGACCGAAGGGCGAGGACATTCAGGTCGGTGCTCTGCTGACATACACTGGGGATACCAGTGCACGGAACAGGCAATCAGTGACCTGGTTGGACTTACCAGCCACGTGCTGAATGTCTGTAGTAAACTCTGATATTGCCGCCAACTGACGCTGCTGGCGCACGCTCCCAGGATCAGAAACCTTGGACATGTCAAAAGTCAGAGGCTTATGGTCAACGTATGTGGTAAAATTGTGGCCCTCGAGGAAAAATCGAAAATGTTGCATCGCGAGATGCAGAGCCAACAACTCTCTGTCGAAAACACTGTACTTGCGCTCAGTGTCTTGGAGCGTGCAACTAAAAAAGGCGAGGGGCTGCTAGATGCCGGAGACGCGCTGTTCCAACATGGCGCCCACCGCTACATCTGACGAATCGGTGGTCAATGCGATCTCCGCTGACGGGAACAGATGGACCAGCAGAGCAGTGTTGGCCAACACCAACTTTGCCGTGGAAAACGCACGGAGGTGGTCAGGGGACCAGTCAATGGGGTCTTTTGCCGTTTTACATTTTAAAGCAGCATGGAGCGGTTGTAACTGGTGAGCAGCCCGGGGAAGGAAACGATTATAAAAATTGACCATCCCCAGGAACTCCTGCAATGCTTTAACTGAGCTGAAAAGCTGCGACGGCTTGGACCCTGTCCGGCAACAGGACCACGCCGTCAGTGGAGATGCGGTGCCCCAGGAAATCCAGGACCGGCAAACCAAACTGGCACTTTGACAGGCTGATGATCAGGCCGTGCTCTGCTAAACGCTGGAAAACCTGGCACAGATGAGATTCGTGCTGGCCTGCCGAGTTGCTGGCCACCAATATGTCGTCCAGGTAGACGAAAACGAAAGGAGTCCATAAGTTGCTGAAAGGTCTGGGTGGCACCTTTCAACCCAAACGGCATGCGCAGAAACTCGAACAAACCAAAGGGGGTGATGACAGCGGTTTTCGGAACATCCTCAGCGCACACCGGCACTTGGTGATATCCCCGCACCAAATCGAATTTGGAAAAAATCGAGGTCCTGGCGAGATGGGTGGAAAAATCCTGGATGTGGGGAATCGGGTAACGATCGTTGTCTGTAATGTTATTTAAACGCCGAAAATCCCCACATGGTGGCCACTGCCTGTCTGGCTTGGGCACCATGTGAAGCGAAGAGGCCCAGGCGCCCCATAGCCACAAACTCCTCCCGAGCAACGGACAGTTTCGCGGGGTCGAGGCGACGCGAGGGTCTGACCGTGGGGATATAATGCTCAACTGCGTGTTTTGCTGCCACGTTGGCGAAAGTAGGAGTTGACAGCGACGGAAACTCTAACAGCAAATGCTGAAACATGTCTCCAGAGGCCACTAAATTGGCCTGGATGAGCGGGTCGGCAGCCCGGGTAAAACAGGGTAGTGAAAAGAACGACAGAGCATCGATCAAACGTCTGTGGGCAACATCAACTAACAGCCCATGGGCACAAAGGAAATCGGGGCCTACGATAGGCACAGAGCTGGTAGCAACAACAAAGTTCCACTGGAATTCCCTGCCGTGGAAACTAACAGTCACTAACCTTTCTCCATAAGTTGCAATAGGAGAACCGTTAGCCGCAATCAGCCACGGGCCGTGGCCTGCCGCTAAACAGTCCGCGGCGGATTGCGAGGCTCTTCTGGGAGCCAGAGTCCACCAGAAAACAGCTCCCGGAGCGTGAGTCTTCAATGAAGAGCAGCCTTTCCATATCGTCAGCAACTGGGGCCACCGCGAAACGGTTCCTGCCGTCAGTGGCAGCTCATTCGCTCCGGAGAAGGCTGGTGGGGGTGTCGCCGGTGGATCCACGGCCGGGGTGTGCACTCCAAACGTGCGGGAGGCCAGCACCTCTTCAGCCAGGGAGCGGTACTCCTGCGTCGCTGGAAACGGGGAGTTGGCGAGGCCGGTTCTCACAGCGACAGGCAGTTGTCTGAGAAAGAGATGGATGAAAAGGAATCTCCCGTCATCCAAACCGAGCAAGGACAACATGTTTTCCACGAGTTCAAGAGCTGTGCCTCTGCCCAGCCCAGAGAAGGAGAGAAGCTTCTCGGCTTGCTCTGCCCTGGAGAGGGTGTATCGCCGCAGTATTAGGTCCTTAAGGGCGACGTATTTCCCTTGCACGGGCGGGTCTCCGAGGAGCGCCATCGCACGGCGGGTGGCTAGCGGGTCAAGTGATGCCACTACATGACATGATGAAATTTCATGTCATCTTTAGTGCCAACTTTATTCACCTCCAAACATGAACTGAGCATATTGCACCCAAACACAGCAGAACCCTTCCTCCCAGCTTGGGTGTGAGTGGAGCCCTCTAGTGGGTCGCCACAATTAAATCTTATTAGTACATGGGAATACAAACTTTATTTCAGAGTAAATTACAGGATAGCTGAGTATATTATTACTTTCTGGATACCACCTTCATGTCTTTCCAGTTAATGTAAACAGGCCAGTGATAACAGCTTCACTTCCAGTTATTCTTCCTACAACTATCTAAGATTAACAACAGATTTCAAATGTTTGTTTTGTTTCTCACTGTTATTGAAAAATTGTTAAAATATAATAATAATTTATATGAAGCTGCATACTGAATATGGAAAAAACACTGAGGAAACATTATGGCACCTTTCCGCATGCCACCAAACACCAACATGTTACCATAAGACACTTTAAGTAGTCTAATAAATGCAGTCCCTGTATATTAGACTGCCTCCAGCCTCCCCACTGGTTGATGGTTTGTCCTTTCCTGGAACAGCGTTGGTACATATTTGTCACTGCTAACTGGAAAATCTTTACCTTGCTTTTTTTGAGCTCCTGCCCGCTCATCAGTCTAAAAAGATTTGGTTCTCAGTGTTGCTTTCTTTTTCATCTAATACACTGACTAAAAAAGAACTGACTGTTGGTTTTCCATCAAATGGATGTCCATCCATCCATCCATCTTCATCCACTTTATCCGAGGCCGGGTCGCGGGGGCAGCAGCCTAAGCAAAGAGGCCCAGACCTCCCTCTCCCCAGCCACCTCCTCCAGCTTATCC
>NW_024582493.1:39731-49306 GCF_018398535.1 Haplochromis burtoni | reverse complement strand
GCAAACTCCCATGCACCCTCAAGTATCCTCGAGAGGATAAAGAGCTGGTCCAGTTCAAATGGATGTGTTGTGAAATAATGAACTTTCTTTACACCATCAGAGGTCAGATTCATTTAGCTCATCATTAGGTGTACACAGCTTTTCACGGTGTTTCCTTACTGCTGCATTTATCTGTATTTCCAGTATATTTCAAACACAGCACCACATGCAGACATTTTCTCAAAGCTGCTGGAGTGTCACAGTTATGCACATGGGACCCTTTGGTGGCAAGTTATGGTCAAAGGGAGATGAATCTATTGCTCCTGGGTCATTTTTAGTGCCTAAACCCAACAAAGGAGGTCTTTAGTGACAAAATCTAACTACTAGGTGAAAGTGAAAGGAGTGAAAGTGAAAGTGAAGTGAAAATGAAATGACTCAATATCTTGATGGATGCTTATTCATCCAGGTTAGTCAATCCCAAAAGGTTGATTCTGTTCATCTAGATGATGATGGTGCTACATACTTTTAGGGTAGCCCACTTAAGGAACAATGGGCTGTGAGGTCAGTTCCTTGATCATTAATATGCAAAATGTCATGACCATTGCCCAACAACATGAGATCATTGATCAAAGTCCGTTGATCAATGGTCACTGAAAACACTAACACGTTTGGGTAATGACTCAATAGTAAATGTAAACAAAGTGCAAACACAAACAGGAAACAGACCACCGTGTCCTGCTTTATGCTACCTGTGAACCCCTGTGAAATGAGGACTATACTCACTTTGTTCATCCTGTCTTCCTTCTCTCACCCCAACTGGTTGCAACAGATGGCCCCGCCCCTCCTTGAGGCTGGTTCTGCTGGAGGTTTCTTCCTGTTAAAAAGGATTTTTTCCTTCCCACTGTCGCCAAAGTGCTTGCTCATAGGGGGTCATATGATTGTTGGGTTTTTCTCTGTGTTATTATTGTAGGGTCTACCTTACAACATAAAGCACCTTGAAGTGACAGTTGTTGTCATTTGACGCTCGACATGAAACTGACGAGAATGTCGGGCAGCATGACCTCTGATGGGCCGGGTGGCAGTGGAAGGATGGGAAGGAAAGTTAGACAAATGCATGAACTTTACATGAGGAAATTGTCAAGAGGATAAGTTGGGGGGAAATTCACTTCTGAAACTATTATAATATGAAGCTCAGGTGCCTGTTTAAATCATGGTGTCCATTTGCCATGTATGTATTATTGTAGGGTCTATGTTACAATATAAAGCACCTTGAGGCGACTGTTGTTGTGATTTGGCGCTGTATAAATAAAACTGCATTGAATTGAATTTGCGGCTATCATCTCTTGGTGATGAATGCTATTGTGACTGGTGTCTCAAGGACTGACCTGAGAAGACATTGTGTGTCCTCTCGGGCAAAGGGGCTCTGAGGAAGCAGCAGTATTTCTTCCTATAGAGTACACTTTTCTTTGGCACTGTGGACAAGTGTGTCAGTACAAAAGGTGTCAGATGTTTTGTATGTTTCTACGTTCTTGAACAATACCGGCGATTGTGATAAAATCCTGTGGTTTAAAATACAACGTGAGTTTGTATTAAATAGGAAGCTGTCAGCTCAAGGCAGAAAGGTTGAACAGGACATGCAGGTGCATTTGAGAATAACCATGATCCTCGTAAAGCGTTTCCCCTAAAAGCGCTTTACGAAGACCTTTGTGAGGAAATGCAATTTTCAGCGCTTTCTCCTTCCCTCTCTCTTTTTCTTATTTTCACACTCTGGCTCACAACAGCCAGATCAGAGCAGAGGCAGACCCAGCCAATAATAAGCCAGCAGCTGATACATATAGAGGAACAGTGGAGGAGGAGGAAATTACAGATCCTATCAGCTAAGTTCAAGAACATGCCTCCCCCCGCCCCCCGAATCCTTCCTTACCCTTGCTTTCCTTTTCTTTCTGTCTCGCTCCCTGCCCCCCAGCCCCTTCCTGCGATTCTTTTTCACTGCTCTTATTTCTTCCACAGGCTGCTGCACAAACGACAGTCAGCAAGGTATGCAACTCTCCATTCACGGCTACTTGCAGGAGGTCCCTCACTTCAGATTGACCCTGCTGTTCATGGAATTTAAACGTACCCCTGGCAAAACTACCCAATCATCCAGCATCCCCAACTATAGCCTGTTGTCCCTGCCCGCTCCTTTCCTGCAACTCAAATGTTCCTCACACGGTGCACTATATAACTTCAGCCCCAGTAAAATTTGGACTCAAAATAACCTGGTGAAATCTCCATCACCCAGGTTCTTGCCTGAGAGGACATGCATGCACTAAAATAAATATAAAATACATATATGTTTATATTTAATTGGTATTCCACTTCTTGAAGTGACAGAGGGAATAAAGACTCTAATGTACAGCTGAATTTTTACTGGCAACTGTGCTGGTATTTCCAAGTCCACTTGAACTTGAACAGTGTGCTATGTCTAAAAAAGACCTGCTTTTAAAGGTCGCTGCTTTTATATGTTTCAATTCAAACTAATTTTGTTAGAAAGGCTGATTCAAGTTAAAGACGTGCTGGGGTACAATGGGCATAGAGGCTCTCAGCGGAGAGCTGGATAGCAATGTGTGCATCGTGTGTATGTGGTATAATGTGTGCTTTTGTTAAAGCTTGGCTTCAGCTTTGACAAAAGCGCTTTTACTTTTCCATCATTCCTCTCAGCAGGCTAAAGAGCTACACACTTCTGTTGCACAGATCATTGCCTTATGGACAGGACAATATTAAAAAAATCTATATGTAAGTATAAACTTCTGTTTCAATCAGTGTGCGACTAATCAAATCGCTGATGAGGACTCGGCTACTTTGGTGTAATTTTTCAGTATGCGGTGCAGCCTTAAACACATCTTCAGCATCCTTCAAACAGATCCAACGAGATTATGGACAGAGGTTTCTCGCTGGTGTGGTCTGTGTTATGGGACGTGTAACCATGGAAATGTTACACGAAATGAAAAACTTGCTGCAGATGGAAAAAGGTTGCCTTTGAACTTGTTTAATGTTGTGACGGGGTGTGTTTTAAGTCAAACCGTGTTATCAGACGGCAACAGAAAAGGTGGTCAAGAAAAAGAAAGTGCAACAAGAAAGGACGAAAGCTGCTGTTGTCGGTTGGAGGTCCGCGTGACTGCTCTGTGTGCACCATGTTCAATTTCTTTGTGTTTTGTATGTAAATAAATCAGTCATCAATCATCAAGTGACAAATGACTCACAATTAGATCATTACTAACCACAGATGGGTGGGTAACTCAGTGATGTTTTCTTGAGTAACTTTTTGGGAAAAAATTACTTTTAGGAGTAGTTACTACACTGTACTTACTATTATTATTATTATTATTATTATTATTATTATTATTATTATTATTATTATTATTATGTATCCCTGCTCTTACTTGAGAAAAATGTCTGGCTACTCTACTCAGTGTGAGTAACTTCACTGAATGAGTAACAAACACGCTTTAACCAAAAATGCATGAGACACAGACACAAACCTGCAATTTGGAGATCAAACACCATACTATATAATATGATATAATTATATTATATATAATATATATATATAATTATATAAAATATATATAGTATATTAAATATTATTATATATATTATATATATGTATAAATATCGATTTTAAAAAAACGAAGGAAAATGAAGGGAAAAAAAAGCTTCTAAATTCTCTGCTGCTAACTAATTTGCAAAAGCGTTTCTTCTGCTTAGATTTATTGTTTTGTAATAATGTTTTTTATATGCAGATTTTTTTTTTCAAATACCAAAATTTGCATTAAACTTTATATTTTGTCTGTCAGATTATCTCATTTTTAAACATTTAATCAGATGTTGTTACTCAAGTATCCTTTTTCACTAAAGACTTTTTTACTCTTACTTAGTAATTTCTTGGACAGCTACTTTTTACTTTTGCTTGAGTAAAACTATGTTGAGGTAGTGCTACTAATACTCGAGTACCTCTGTTTCTAACTCATTCTTTAGTAACATATACGTCTTTCTGCCCCTGTGTGTGTGAAGATTCTGAATAAATGAGATTTGTTTTTAGGTTTTTGAATGAATATGAACTACTAGGACGGGAAATGTAGGTCCTCGCAGATGTAGAAATAAAAGCACAAACACACTCACATCGTTCTCCTTTATACAGTCCCTACTTTCTGCTCTCTGGGAGTGCTGCTCCTAATCTTCCGGGGGGGGGGGGGGGGGGGGGGGGGGGGGGGGGGGGGGGGGGGGGGGGGGGGGGGGGGGGGGTTGGCACTCCTGTGGACCTGCAGCTGTATTTTGGGCTTCTTCACCGGTTCTTAAGGGACAAATAAAGCCCTATTATATCTTTGAGGGAGGGCCGCATTCAGGCTGTCATGCAGACACTCAGATGAAACGCAGTGCTCCTGCTACAGTATGAATGAACAGAGCCCGCTAGACATCCCTCTCACTCAGCCGGGTGGCTCCCAGAGGTTTTCACAGGCTGCTGAATCTACAGATCGGCAGCTAACAGAATTAAGGCTGATATGTGGAAAGACTAAATCTTATTACTGATGTTTTACTTCGTTCTTGTGCCAAGCTGAGACATCAAGCTAATTATGCTTATTTGAAAGCCCCCCATTGCTGTTCATCATCACTGCAAAGGAATGAAAAGTTTTCTGCTAAGAATTGGATTGCTCTCCTTCTAAAGGCCATATTATTCACTGTGACACTCTAATTATTCATCTGGGAAATGTTTGACTGATGATGAGTCAGGCTCCTGCGAAAGGTGGCTTCATTTTTAATGATTACTTTAAAGCGCTTACCTGTAGTTGCTTCCATTAGAATATTATTCAATCTAATAGATAATTCACTTGATTTTCATGAACTCACAGAAATTGTGGCTATTGACTATACTTGGCTATAGCATTGAGTATTTATGACAAACTGAAACTGTGAATACCAGTTTAGTACGCATGGCCACTCTTCAGCTCATCTTTACCACGATAATCCAGGTAAGGGAATCCCAGGAAGATGATGCTGCTCATATGGATGTAGTGTTTTGACTGAGAGAAACACTTCATTGCTCATGTTTATCAAGCAACAAGGCTTTGAAATCAATTGTCCAATATGTGAAGAATAAATTAAATCTTTACTTGTATATTTTGAATATGCATTGTGTCTAATTCATTCCAATTTGTGCATTTGAAGGGGAAGCTCAGTGCTGAGACCATTGTTGGAATACAGCAAACCTTCTGCTTCCCTCACAAAGAAGCGTTGTTCTTGGCAGCAGAATGGGTTCAATAACCGATGACTTCGATCACCTCAGATGAGCTAGCATTGTCCCCGTTGGCCTTGGTGATGTGGCTTACAGATTCTCCGACAGCCTTGCAGCATCGTGTGTGATATCTGTGATTCATTTGTAAATCTGTAGTCTACCACAGTGGCAGAGCTGCGTAGACTACAGTTTAAGAAGAGGCCTCCCAGTCACCCACATGCAAGCTGGCCTCTGCTGGAGGCGGCTGCAGGCGGCTGACGTGTTACAGAAGGCTGCGGTTGGTTGCAGTTTGTTTATTTTCATGCAGAGAGGTGCCTGGGTTGGTCAAAGCTCAGATGAACCACACCAGCTGATACGATCGCTCAGTGCATGTGTTCAGTGTGTGTGCCACGAGCGGGGTAATTCCACTGCAACCAAGCCATAAAAGGCCTCATATTACAGACTATTTAAATCCAATTGCGTGGAACTACATAAACAGTCTTTGCTGTAGGTGTTTTGTAGCATTTTTTTTGTAATCTCGCCAGCCCACTAAATATGCCTTCTCAACCCACCCACATGGAGATAAGTACAGGGCACTTATCAGTCACTACAGACACTGAGGAAATCCACAGGGACTTTATATAAGCAGCCGCTTGTCTCACACACTCATAGCACATCTGTTACTGCTAGGAGCTGCAGATGTTTTCATAAGCACAAATATACAGTGTACAGTATAGATGGAACATACCTGTGATAAGATTAATTTCTCTGTTTGTTTTAATCTTTGGGATTTAAACTAAAGTCATAAAAGACTCCAAACACATGCAGCATCTTATAATAAGGGCGAGGCGCAGTTTTTACATGGGCCAAATAGATAGCCATCTATTGGAGGAGAGCCACAGAAGAAGGAGGAAGGAGTATTTTGTTTTTTCTCCTGATCTACTCTTAAAAGACTGCCCAAGCTGCACTACACCCCATTACAACTCTGCTCATGCTGCAGTGTGTGGCTGATGCTGAGACGAGGCTACAGACAGGCTGGAGGAGGACATGCTGCACAGTTGCTCACACTGCTCACAGAATTACTAATTAATAATATACACTCCAAACATTTGTACAATATGATTCTCATCACAATAAAATGCAAAAACTAATGCATGTGCTCAGGTGTGTCCTCAGCTTGGGTCATGCAGGAATCAGTGAGTCAGTAGATTTAACAAAAGCAAGGCTATTGTTCCAAACTGGCAACATACACAAGAGCAGATCCAGATATTTCCTTACATGTGACCTCCAGTTCAAAGTGAAAGTGAGATTTGATTAAAAAGTAAAGAATAAGAAGGTAAAGATGGGTCTTTACATCTGCAGCTTGTTAAAAAGTGAAAGTACACTTTTCCTTTGTAACACCTCTGCAAGCTCCTCATTGAACAGCAGGTTAGCACCTATAGACAACCCGTTCTCACTCCCAAAGCGTAACATTTTACGCTAGGTGACAAATCGTCAACATATTACGTTTTCGGCTACCCACCACGTTCCTAAATGACGACCTCGGAAAAAGAGGAAATATGAGAACCGTCTGGACTGAACCTACACATGTTCGCTCTTTTTCTTCAAATCGCTTAGAAACACGCTATTTAACATCATTAAAGTCCTGGTTAAGGTCAGGAATAAGGTTATGGTCAGGGCTAGGGATAAGGTTAGGTTTAGGGCTGGAATACAGGGCTGGAACGTCTATTACCGCGGGAGCGTCATTGCACTGGATTCCAGCCATAACCCGCCGCGTACCATAAGAACGCCGAAGGTCTCCTTTCGCGTTCCTCAGGAACGCCGCGGGACGTGACAAAACGTCGACATGTTACGCCTCGGGAGTGAGAACGCTCTGCTATAGAGGTGGCAGTGCTAACCATTACACTGTTGTAATCACATCGTGGCTGTAGCTCAAGAGGTAGAGCAGGTCACCTACTGATCGGAATGTTGGTGGTTTGATCCCAGTCCAAGTATCCTCGGGTAAGTTGCTCGTATGAATACTTAGAGAGAAAGTACTTAAAGCAAAGAAGAAAGTGAATGTGGCATGTTGTATAAAGTGCTTTGAGTACTCCAGGAGAGTAGAAAAGCGCCGTATAAGAATCAGTTCATTTACATCACAGGAACAAACAGGTTTTGACTTTCCAAAGGGTTTTTTTTACAACTGTTTCACAACCAAATACAATGTCATTGTTATATGAAGAAACTCTACACACACCGTCACTTCAAACTTTCTAATTAGACCTCCAGTCAACAGAAAATTACTTGGAAGGACGCCGGTGATTAGTGATTGGTGACCCTGGAGGATGGCGGGTGATGGAGGTCTTACATGGAGCTGGCTGTGGGTAAAAAGACACAATATTTTTGTCTGATACACAGTGTATTAAACATACCTGTTACTTTTAGTAACATGATCAATAACACACAAGCCCCAGACAATCCCAGCTGCCAGCTTTAATGACCTGATTGATGTCACTGAGATGGAAGGGTCAGGTATGACAAAGATATATTGGATATTAATCGTCAACTACATTTGGTTGTGTTCATTAAATATAGGAAATGTCCTTTCTGAACTCAGGTTTTTGGATTATTTGTTGGAGTAATTCTGAGCCTACAAAGAGAAAAATGGAGCAGCTTCTTGGATTCACTGAAATAGTCAGAGAGCTGTCAGGTGGCCGGGTCCATGAGATGGATGGGATTTGCCTCGAGTTCCTTGAGACTCTGAATGTTTTAGGACTTCTTCATTGAAGTGCCTCTGCAGTATTGCATGGAAGCTGGGGACAGTGCATCTGGATTGGCAGATGTGGTGGTGGTCCTGCTCTTCAAGTAAGGAGACCAGATGGAATGTTTTCAGGAAAGTCTGTGCCAGGATGTTGAGGAGGAGATTCTGTCTAGGTTGAACATCAGACTCTGGCGGATCAGTGCAGTTTCCGTCCTTTGTCGTGGATCACTGGACCAGCTCTTTATCTTCCAGAGGTTGTCTGAAGGGATGTGGGAGTTTGCCCAACAACTCTACCTACATGCATTTGGTAGACTTGGAAAAAGAATTCAAGGGGGGATTCAAGACTACGGAGTGACCAGCCCTTTGCTACATGCCATTCCTGCCATAGTATACTATGGCTCTTATAAGAGCTTGGTTCACACTACTAGTAGTAAATCGGATCCAATCCCAGTGAGAGATAGACTCTGTCAGGACTGCCGTTTGTCACTGACCGATTTCTAGGTGCAGCGCAGCGGTTTTTGCACTGCTGTCCTCAAGATCATGTCTGTGCTCTTTGCAGACGATGTGGCTGTTCTCTCCTTACCAGGTAATAACCTCTGACTTTACAGCTGAGTGCAAAACAGCTGGGATTAGAAGTTTACAGGATTACAAGTTCCTTCCCCAAGTGGATGAATTTAAGTATCTTGAGATCTAATTTAAAAGTGTGGACAAAGTGTAGCAGATATTGTTCAGTCTTAGCTGTAGGTTTACCAATCGATCTATGTTTCTGCTCTCACCTATGCCCACAAGCTCCATGGACATCTCTGTTTAGACTGCTGCCCCTGCGATCCAAACACAGATAAATGGCAGAAAACTGCTGGAGCAAATATGGAGTCAATCTATCCATCACCAGGCCTGGTTAAGATATCAAAAAGCCCAGCAGAAATTTAAATTGGTACTTACATGTAATCAGAATTTAAAATGAATTACACCCATACTTTATCATTTTTCTAAAATCCTCTTACTATATGAGATATATGAGAGACCCGGGTTTTTTATGGACTCTGTTCTGTATCCTACAAATGTTGCTTTTAACCACAGGAAATGTGATATGTGCTCATGTGGAAGCTGAGTGAGTCTGCCTAGCAACAGTCTCTCTCACTGCAGCCTACCTGTAGCTCGCTCCAGTTTTGGCATGCATGTGCTGCTTCCCATGGGAAATTAACCCCTGAGTGCAAAGAGAGTGGGAGGAGTGTGTGTTTAATATGTGTGTAAACAATTAATTATGTCAACCTCTGCAATGTATGGGCCTGTGATTGCCTCTCCCTGTCTGTACCATGTAGTTTATGAGCATCAACCTTCTGCGTGGACTCTTGCACATCTATCTCTGCTTTTTATTGTGTTTCAGCATATTTCATTTCAATATTAATAAAAATAACATAGTAATGTGTTATTTCTCAGATAGTTAGAAAAGGTTACAAAAAGAGTTGCAATCAAGAGATTGAATGAGCAAAAAAAGAGTTGGTGATGGTGATACATAGGATGTGAAAACATTATTATGTAATTCTTCATTAGGCATTTACATGTTTACATCTGTTCTGCGGAGTTATAAATATGCAGGGGGGG
>NW_024582493.1:34823-39711 GCF_018398535.1 Haplochromis burtoni | reverse complement strand
AATGTGAATGGATGTCATCATTTGCAAAATACTAACCTTTGCAGAACCCAGAAGCAGTTAAAGAAAATACCTATTTATCCCAAAATAGTTACTGCTATCAAATTTCTTCCAGCAACTTCATAAATGTGATCATATGTCAGTGTTGTCTCTAATGCTTCTTCTGCTGGCACCATGTAGCCAAACCCAAATTACTGATGCTTTAAATGAAACTGAAATAAAAATGAACCCAGCTTTTTGTAGGCTGAGTGCAGAAATGGTATTCTCTTACTCTTTTCACTTCTGAGTCTCTCCATGTGTCTGTCTTTAAACTTTTTAGATCCTAATAAGCCAACACCACCCCCACACAGATATGGAATAGAATAGAATAGAATAGAATTCAACTTTATTGTCATTGCACATGTCACAAGTACAAGGCCTCAAAATGCAGTTTGCATCCATCAAATGCTTTAGCCATGATATAGATATATTACAAAAATGGGTCTGTTATGGGTATATTACAATGTGCACGGTATGAAGGTATGTTATACAGAATGTTTATACAGAATCATACAGTAGCGCAGTTAAGATAAGTGAAATATGTGGCTACTTTCTACAGAGGCTATATAAAGTGCTAGTGGTTGTGAGTGTGTTTATGTTCAGTCCATGAGTTTAATGTGGGTCAGATGTCAGGAGGCAGAGTTCAGGAGTCTGACAGCTGTGGGGAAGAAGCTGTTCTGGTACCTGGTGGTCTTAGTCCGGAGGCTCCTGTAGCGCCTCCCAGAGGGCAGGAGGGTGAAGAGTCCATGTGCTGGGTGACTGCACATGGGGTCTTTGATGATTTTCCCAGCCCTTTTCAGACACTGCTTCCTGTAGATGTCATTTATGGCAGGAAGTGGTGCACCGGCGATGCGCTGGGCGGTTTTCACGACCCTCTGCAACGCCTTCTGGTCTGAGGAGAGCAGCTCCCGTACCAGACTGTTATACAGTTGTACATTTTTCTCAATAAATGACCAAATAAATCAAATGTTTTCCATTTTGTTTTGTTTTTTATAAACTGGGTTGTCGTTATCCGTTACTTTTTTGTCAACTTTATAATGACACAGGTCATATTTTTTCAGAAATACATAAAATATGAAAATGGTCAAAAAACTTTTACTGTTTTTTCTGAATTCTTTAGATTGATAATCAAACGAATATAAAACAAACTTTTTGACATCCATAAAAATAATGTTTTTCATATTTCATTTAATTCAGACTGTGTCAATCATTTATCCAAATTAAAAGGAATAAAATCAACACACAAGTGAAAACATCCTGAAAATAAAGTCAGTGCAGCACTGCAGTTCCTCTAATGACCGCTTGAGGCTAGCTCCATTAGTGAGCCAATCAAATGCCTTTATTCAGTCATAAACATGTTCACAGCCTGGTGCAAAGTGCATTTTCCACAGACATATTCTGATGTATGCTGACTGATAGTGATCTCAGTCAGTTTATGCTGAAGCCTCATTTCAAAGAAAAAAAATCATACAAAGTTTTCTTTTGCACATTGAAAATGATTAAAATCAGCTCTGATCAGGTACAGAACAGGCTGCCTAAGTCATCCTTTGACACAGTACAAACACATAACAGCTTCATGTTTTTAATTATACTCATTTCACTGCTCTTTGATAGTAGCTAATGCAGCTTAATATATTATACATAAATAAAACATATATTAAAAAATATTTTCCCCTTTCCTATTTTACATATTTTACAGTTTCTTTTGCAAATATGCAAAAGAAACTTTTTAGCTTTTCTGCACATTTGTTAAAATGAAATGTTACCCTTAAATCCAATAACTGGTTACTCATTCTTGACAGCAAGAACTGCAATCAGGCGTTTTGTATGTACTCTGGTTATCTCTCTCTAGTATTAAAATGTCTAATATTAAAATTAACTTGATGATCTGAAAGATTTCAGATAGCCAAATATGCAAAAAAACAACAACTAAGGACTCAAGAAGGGGGCATGCTTTTACTTGACGCTGTATCCAATCAGTGAGCGTATTTTAATCAATCGTAAAACTCAGTGAAATTTAATAATAATATTAAATTAAACATTGTTATTAAAATAATTCCCAGTGATTATTTTGTATTATTGTCTCGTCCAGATGCTCACTAATACTGTCTGCTCCCTCTGCCCTCCCACCAACTGTGGTTCTCCTCACTTTGGAACCTTAATAAGTCCAGACAAAACAACCCTTTGTTCATTCTTGCCGTACATAAGCTTCCTTCTTGGTTCACATCTCGTTTTTTCTATTTCACTCTCTGCTGCCCTCTTCCCACTCTTTACTCTTTTATTTTCTCCCACCTCCTCACCTCTCAGCCCATCTCTCCCCCTGTACGCCTCCACCCTCTTGCCTCAGCTGCCATGTTGAGCTGAGCTGCCACTATCTACTTTTGCATGAAGGCTCACAGTATTTTCCTGAGTGAAGCAGCCTTACACGGTGCAGACTAGTGTGTCAGGGCTGGACTTCAGAGTTGCCAGGGAAAACTAAATCCCTGTGAAGTCCCAGAGGAGCATTTGGTTAAGCTTCACTGCACACAGAATCACTTTCTCAGGAACAGTCCTCTTCCTGCTCACTTAACCTTATAAAAATATATGGAGCAAAGTAGCACTGAAAAATAATGTTAAAGTCATCTCAGGTCAATAATCATCAAAATTACAATTTAGTTTAAACCAGTGCTGTATACATGCTTTGCAGTTTCCGAGACCTCAGGTATGGATAGCTTGCTGTACTTCTCAGGTATCCCTTTCTTCATCACACCTTATAGTTGGCTAACTACTACTGTGCTGCCTTAATCTTGGCCTCTAGTCTCCTACTACTCCTTGTGGTTATAGCCTACCATCTCTGTGGTCACTGCTGCCATGGTGTAGATCAGCTGCTTGGTTTCGGTGATGGGTGCTGTAGGGATTGTCCGTAATGCTGCATTCATGTCTTGTAGTAGACCTTCAGAGGGTACGTCATGTAGTCTTGGTAATCAGCCATGGAGGGTCCAAGTTTCCTGATCTCCAGTTGTGATAGCAGTTGCCTCTTCTAAATGTTGGAACACTGAGTGACTGGTTCGTTTTGCTGACAGTCTAGATGTTGGGTACCTGACTTCAGTTATCTCTCCTACTCATATCTTAGATAGGCTTGGTTAGTATATGTATATATTGTTTTAAATTGATCCGATTATGGATCATAATTCAGTTCAATTCACTTCATATGTGTGACCTCAATATATATATATATATATATATATATGTATATGGTAATTCAGTCCAGTCCGCATGCCCGATGCAGTGTGACTGCTTAAGAAAGCACTATAAATGGGTTTTGGACCTCCATCAGAATAGATGACTGAATAGATAACATAGTCATCAACATCACTTTATGGAAAACACAAGAACATTTTTTTACTGTACAACATCAATTTAGAGTAAACTTGTTTTGTTTTGGTTAAATAAATATTGAAATATCTTTTGAATTAGTTAAATGTCAGAATAAAGAGAGACAGAGTTTCTATTTTTATCACTTTGATCAAATTTAGGATTACATATACACCAAGTTTATTGTTAATTAATAAGAAAACTGCAGACGATTCCATTCTGAGCTGAAGAAGCTTCTGATTGGTTAGTAGAGTCCATGTGAGTAAATTGGTGGCACAGCTGTGGATGCATATAAGGCAAAACACAGAGGCTGTTTCTTTAACATGGGAACATCAAGAGATGTCAACAAAACACCAGGAACAGAATTGTGGAGCTCCATAAGTGTGGCTCAGTTTGAATACAATTTGGTGCCATTTACAATTAAGAAATACAGATAGTTTCTCTCTTTACTCTTAAAGTTAACAAATGTGTTTTTTATTTTTATCAATCTAAAAGAAATAAACATTTAGTCTGATTTGATGTTACAATTAAAAAAGTGTTTTTATCTGAAGAGTTTGTAAATATCTGTATATTTGATGATTGTCAGCACAAAGAGCGAGAGAGAGGAACAGAGAGGGAGAGAGATGGAGATGGAGAATGAGGACAGAACAGAGATGAACAAGAGCAGGTGAGACACACATGTTAGTCAAATGGTTGTTTACCAAAAGTATCACCGTATCATAGGTCCTCATGTATCTCGTACCTAGTGTTTCTTTTTAGGTTTGTTATTTTTCAAATTCTATATTTATTAGGTTATGCAGCTTGTTTGCACAACAAGGCTGAATAATTAGTCTTGTTTACTGTCCCTTTAACACCAGTCTTTGAAAGTCTTTAACTCTTTATCACATTTCAGTTCAATGTTAATGCTGACAACATTTTTTAAATAAATATCCTTTCTTCTCGAGCTTTCAGCCACACATCCTACTTTTCCTTAAATTGTGTTTTTTTCCAAGGTTTTTCCAAGGTTTTAAATTAACATATTTTGATATTAATAATAAAACTAATAAAACTGTATGAATAAACACAATCACTGTGTTTATATTTAACTTGTATCATGCTGTCACTCAAAATGCCTCATATTACATTTTATTTAGTCTTTATGGAATGCTAATGAACAGGAATGACCCTCGTTAAATATACATACTGTTTTTACAATGAATATACTCTCTGACCTGCTGGATGAAGATAAATGCACTTTTATTCTGTGTTGCAGAGACATGACTTATTGTATGAAATCTGATAGACAGCACACGGCATACAGGGTGCATGAGGGCAAATGGACACACACACACAGATGAACCAGCGGAGAGCTTAGTGGAATGAATATTGCCAGTTGTGGCAGCCAGCAGTACTTTAGGAATGATTATGTTATCTATTCAGACAGATCTCAAGGGAAATATTTGAAGCCATAAAACCGCCAGTTTTTCCTTCCGTGCATGTGTGTGTGTGTGTGTGTGTG
>NW_024582493.1:25207-34684 GCF_018398535.1 Haplochromis burtoni | reverse complement strand
GTGTGTGTGTGTGCGTGTGTGCGTGTGTGTGGCTGAGTTGGGTGACATTGCTGAGTGCAATGAGCCGATGGCATCTGAAGGTTATTAGCATGGGGAGAATACATTCCGGAACTGGCCAATACAAATACTCGGCTCGCCGTAATGAGGTGTGACTAGACTGTTCTGTTACTATGGAGACCCTCAACAAGCCGGTGTTGCTCTCCCACTCTCTTTCTTAGTTCTCACTTTAAACACCCATTTGGGTGAATCTCATTTGCAGGCCGTATCAAAGGCTGAGCTCGAGTAGTATGATGTGAGGACAGAGGCTGTTCTACATGTGAGCTCTCTGAAGACTGATGGCTGTACTGGAGCACCAAGAGCTGTGCTCCAGAATCTCACAAGAAAGCCACACGAGTGTGAATTTAATATATACACTCTGAATACAATTCAACATAACCAAGCACGTGTCTGTGTCTGTCAGCGTGTAGTCCAACCTGCATCCTTTCTGTTCTGTAGTGGATTCATACAGAAATGAGCTGTGATATGGATATAATAGCTCTGAGCAACAGGTATATGCTGAGTCCCATTCATCTGTGCTGATACACACTATGCTGAAAGTGTTCAGTCAGTGTATTTTCACTGCTGTTTTTAACAGTTTTTTGTTTTGTTTTTTTGCTTAAATTGTAATCCTGTTTAATATAACATCTCTAATAAAAACCTTGGTTTTACAATAAAAACGCTATTAAGCTATTTGAACACCTTTTTCTTATTACACTCTGTCATAACTCAGAGGCATCTTTCAGATACACCTGATCAAGCTTGAGTAACACAGGCCAGTACAGGCTGGGTCAGTAAAGGATTTACTCAGTCAGGTACATTCCACTGTTTGGCCAGTTTTGTGTTGATTTCCAAGGAATGCTCTCTTTCCCAGGTCCCTCTTAGCCTCAGAGCGAGGGCTCTTGGCTGAGGTCCACACTCCACAAAGAGCCCAGGCATTCCAGCTGTCTGCCTTTAATCCAGTGTGTCAGCTCGTGTTAATGTTGCAGCGTGAAATCTGAGGGTGCAAAGCAGCGTGGAATATCTACAAGAAAAAAACCCACCCTAAGAATTCCTCAGGAAACGGCCACCTTGCATCGTTAGCCAGTGGTCTGCCGGTGGTGGAGCTGATGGGGGATTGATGCAAGATATGGCTGATGTGTGATATACGTGTGTGTCAGCAAGGTAGGATGGGAACATTTGAAAGGTAACTCTAAATGAAGCCACGTAACATCCGAGGAGGCTGCTGGTCTAATCACATGGAACAACAAGGGAAAAATGGAGACCGTGGATTAATGTGAGACTAAATCAGCATTTCCGCTCCTCCTCAGGAACCCTGCAGTCTGCTCTGATACACAATAGGGGAATGACACGCTTCTGTGAACGGTTAATTATCTTAGACGCACACACACACACTGACACAACCTTGCACGCCGAGAACACGTGCACGTGCATATCTGACCACAGTCAGATATGTAGATGAGCATATGCATTATGCTGCAGCGCATAGACATTGTATGCACACACACACACACACACACACACACACACACACACACACACACACACACACACACACACACTGTCTGTCTTGCCTCACTCACTTCCTCCTAAATCCGGCTTTCTTCTGCCAAACTCTGTTATATTGTCTCCAATATTTGCTGCAAGCAACATCTATTCATGCAAAGCGGAACCATCCAATCTACAGTTACTGTAACACACACTCTCTTGGCTATGTATGTTGTGTATTTGTGGGTGTGTGTACATTTATATAGGACAACAATGGCTATGTTCCTTTGTACAAAGTATAAAGAAGCCACATAAATGTAAATGGAATCCCCACAAAGGACAAAAGACAGACTCGCAATACCATACACGCGTCCTTCAGTTGATCCACTTCCCACTAGAAGGTGCCACCCAGGATGTCCTGACACTCTGCCAACCTGTGCATGTTTCTGCCGTAGAAGCTTTACAGATGGATTTGGATTTTATCACTTCGTGCAGCTTTGCAGGGTGACTGTGTTCTGATTTGCAGCTGTGTGAGCAGAGATCTGCACTGCATTGTTTCACTGTATTTAAGGATTCAAGTATATTAATGGTTGCAAATTTTAAAGAGCACTAAAAGCTAATCACCACTGTCATTACCTTTTACTTTTTTCTACGGCATCATTTTCCTTTGAGCCATTACTCACAAGCAAAGTTGAATCTAAGGGAATACTAGTCTTAACTATTGGATGTGTTTGCAATTGTCAGATTTATTTTTTCAACTGTTTCTGATTTTCACATATATGTGTTTCATTTATTTAACAAATCAGAAACATTAATGGTCGTATTAGAACTCTATAAAAGAGAATCCAACAAACTGAACTTTAGGTGGTCTCAGGTTGGGTTTGAAACAGGTCAGCTGCAGTTCAGACATATGGCAAATGGACACCATGATTTAAACAGGCACCTGAGCTTCATATTATAATAGTTTCAGAAGTGAATTTTCCCCCAACTTATCCTCTTGACAATTTCCTCATGTAAAGTTCATGCATTTGTCTAACTTTCCTTCCCATCCTTCCACCGCCACCCGGCCCATCAGAGGTCATGCTGCCCGACATTCTCGTCAGTTTCATGTCGAGCGTCAAATGACAACAACTGTAACTTCAAGGTGCTTTATATTGTAAGGTCGACCCTACAATAATACAACAGAGAAAACCCAACAATCATATGACCCCTTATGAACAAGCACTTTGGCGACAGTGGGAAGGAAAAACTCCCTTTTAACAGGAAGAAACCCCCTGAACCAGGCTCAGGGAGGGGCGGGGCCATCTGCTTTGACCGGTTGGGGTGAGAGAAGGAAGACAGGATAAAGACATGCTGTGGAAGAGAGACAGAGCCAGAGCCAGAACTTGAGTCAGACAGTTCTCCCCCAGCTCAGTAGGGGTCCTGTCTGCTTTGGTAATGCTAGCTGGTGTCATGAAATGCTTGTGAGCCTGCATTTCACCACCTATTTCACCCATTTATAATGTTATACAATGTAAAGATATGATTTTTAAAGTACTTCCACACTTGTAGTTTCAGAGTACTGGAGTTTCTTCGTCGTGTACAAGAGTCTCTATGCATCTGGTTCTAAGATGTGCTGACGGTCCATTTATCAGACGTACAATTACACTTCAGAATTCTGCAGAATGAAACATAAACTTCCACGTCAAACTGACTGGATCATCATTAATTATGAGAGTTACAAATCCAAATCGAACAGTGGCAAGAACCATGCTCAGTCTTGTTTTTGCTGTTTGTGGTGTTGTGCACCAGTTATTTCATGAGTTAAGACTGTCAATGCAGACTTACACATCTAAGGCAGAAATTACCTCAACTGTGGATTCATGCTGCTAAACAAACTGAAATCAAATAAGGAGGGTTAAAAGGCAGAAGAATGTGCCACAATTATATGTTGTAACATATCAGGGTAAGTAAATTCTAAAAACACATTTTGTGAACCCAAAAGCCAGCCTGCCGAGCGGGGTTCAGATCGTATCCTATCAGCCTTTAATGGCTGAGGGGTGAAAAAAAAATCTAAGTGGGTGAAACAGCAGATGGGGTTAGGGGTTCAGTGTGTGAGACTTACAGGTGTTACAGGCAAACTTGCAGGCTAATTAATGGTTTTGCTTACAGATATAGGGTCAGCAGATAGTGTGCATTGCTGTGTAATATCTGATGACACAGCAGTTTGTAAAGGCCGGTACTTTTTTTCTTCTTCAGGAGTTACAGGGTGAGGATCTCATTATCACATCAGTGTCATCTTTCGCTGTTTTCATCCAAAAGCAAGACTGCACCTCCTGTGAGAAAGAAAGAGGAAGAAACTACCACCCTCTTTGTAGACGTGCAGTACATCAGGGCAGGTGTATACTCTGTAATGCGCCATGCTCAAATGCCATCATTTGAACCTGATTTCTTTTTTTTTTTTTTCTAAGCGACGCACACAGCATACATCCCTAGTTATACACAAACATCTATGGGTACACTGAGGTTCATTACATGGAATATAAATGGAGCTGGCTCCAGAGTAAAGAGGTTAAAAATATTTAACCAACTCAAAAAACTACAGGCAGATGTTGTCCTTTTACAAGAGACCCACAGACCTCTTAGAGGTTCGAATGAACTTAAAACACCTGAGTTTCCTAATGTGTTCTCAGCTTGTTATAATTCTAGACAAAGGGGAGTAGCAATTTTAATACATAAAAATATTAATTTCACAGTACTCGATACAGTTATAGATCCAGAGGGCAGATTCTTAATCATTAAACTATCTATACTTGATAAAAAGCTATGTATTGCAAGTGTATATGGTCCAAATGTTGATGATCCCTCATTCTTTCACGGTTTTTTCAGTGCACTCTCTGAACACTTAGATGGCACACTTGTTCTTGGAGGCGACCTCAACCTTGGACTAAATGAAGACATGGATAGGCTCAATACAGCGGGAACTCAGCGTAATTGGCAGTCCACAAATATAATCAAACAGTATATGAGCGACTTTGGTCTTTGCGATGCATGGCGCTCCCTTCACCCCACCAGTAAGGAATATACTTTTTTCTCACATGTCCATCACTCCTACTCTCGTCTGGATTATTTTTTGGTCAGCAGCTCACTGCTGAACGACATTTCAGACACTGAGATTCATCCTATAGCTGTCAGCGATCATGGTCCTGTATCTTTAACACTAATGCACAAGAATAATACTACGCCAAGAAAAAACTGGAGATTTAATATATCACTACTTAAAGATGAAGACTTTATTAAATATTTTAAAAAAGAGTGGACTTCATATTTGGACTATAATGACACTCCCGAAACATCAGCTTCTGTTCTATGGGAAGCAGGGAAAGCTGTGATGAGAGGTAAAATAATTTCTTTCTCATCACATAAAAAGAAAAAAGAAAACAAAAATATTCAGGAATTAGAAAAAAACATCAAATCACTAGAAGAAGCCTACGCGTCCCACCAAGATCAGGAAACATTGAACAAAATACGCAAAACAAAACTAGAATTAAATGAGATAATTGATAAAAAAACAAAATTCTTAGTACAAAGACTACGCCTACAAAATTATGAACATGGTAATAAATCCGGTCAATTTCTAGCAAACCAGCTAAAAATAAATAAAGAAAAAACAACTATATGTGCTGTTCAAGATTCATCTGGGAACACAATATATGAACCGATACAAATAAACAACATTTTCAGGGATTTCTATAAAACGTTGTATTCACCACAAATAAACCCATCTAAAAAAGAAATTGATCAGTTTTTGGACAACATAACTCTTCCAAAATTATTAGACACTCAAGCAATGGCACTGGATTCACCACTGACACCAGGTGAACTCCAGGAAGCCCTGATAAGTATGCCCAATAATAAGGCTCCAGGTCCAGACGGCTTTCCTGCAGAATTCTACAAAGAATTCTGGTCGATTCTAGCACCAGTTTTCTACAGAACGTTGTTGGAAATTAAAGAAAAGGGCAGACTTCCATCAAATATGAATTCTGCAAACATTAATCTCCTGCTAAAACCAGGCAAAGACCCTGTATATCCCTCAAGCTATCGTCCAATATCCCTTATAAATGTAGACCTTAAAATAATCTGCAAAGCTCTCTCAAAGAGACTGGAGAAAATAACCCCCCTCTTAATTCATCCTGACCAAACTGGTTTCATAAAAGGTAGGCACTCATCAACAAATACACGTAGATTACTTAATTTGATAGACTACTCATACAGTAAAAACCTAGAAACTACAATATTCTCTTTAGACGCAGAAAAAGCATTTGACAGAGTTAACTGGAAATTTCTATTTGCAACTTTACACAAATTTGGTTTTGGATCCTCTTTCATAAACTGGTTAAAAATATTATATAATTCCCCAACAGCTTGTGTTAGAACAAATGACCAGACATCCTCCAGCTTCTGTCTCTTGAGGGGCACCAGGCAGGGATGCCCACTCTCCCCTTCACTGTTTGCAATTTTTATTGAACCACTAGCAGCAGCAATTAGACAGAATTCAGTAATTAAGGGCATAAAATGCAAGAACGTGGAACATAAAATCAGCCTTTATGCGGATGATGTGTTACTCTTTCTCCAAAATTCACAAACCAATATCTCTGGGGTGATTGAATTGATAAACTCTTTTGCAAGAATATCAGATTACTCAATTAACTGGTCAAAATCTACAGTTCTACCGATTAATTGCTCCCTCCATAATTCCTCTTCTACACCACTGCAATCGGGAAATATAAAATATTTAGGTATTAATGTTTCTCCCAAGCTTGCAGATCTAACTAAATTAAACCATATCCCACTTTTAAAGAAGGTAGAAGATGATCTGGCTAGATGGAAATGTCTACCCATATCACTCATGGGAAGGGTTGCCGCTATAAAAATGATGGTCTTACCAAAAATAAATTATTTATTCTCAATGATCCCAACTAAACCGCCACAAGATTGGTTCAGATCTCTAGATTCATGTATGTCCAAATTCCTTTGGAAAAATAAACCCCCACGTATAAGCTTAAAAACACTACAAAAGACCAAGGATAAAGGAGGACTAGAACTGCCTAACTTTCAGCACTACTTCTTAGCCAACAGGCTTCAGTTTATCTCAGGATGGCTAAAACATACCCTCTTAGATGAACCTTGGCTAGATGTAGAACAAGCACTTGCAATAATCTAGAGATCTCAGACCTACCATTTATCAGCTCAAACATCCAACGACATGAATGCTTTAAAAGCATCAACATCAGCTCTTCTCTGACAGCATGGTGGGAGTTTCTAAAATTGACGGCGTCTTCATTAATCCCATGCAAACGTACACCTATCTGGAACAACCCTGACATATTACAAAACAATAATATGATAAACTTTTCAGATTGGAGTGGTAAAGGAATCAAATATTTAGAACATATACTAGAAGGAACAGAATTTATTTCATTTGACGGACTAGTTACACAATATGGGATCAACAAGAAAAGATTTTTAGAATATCAACAAATTAAATCCATAGTAAAAAAGAAATTTAAACCGGGTCAAGTTGAACTACAAACACCACCAAGTGTGGTTCAATTTCTTACTCTTAAAACCCCCAAATTACTATCCAAAATATACAGAATGCTTTCTAAAACAGATGAATCAATATCACTTCCTATTGCAAAATGGGAAGCGGATTTATCAGTTAACTTAGACCAAAACTTCTGGTCTCAGATTTGCTTAAAAACCTTTCATCTAATTAGAAATCCCAGTCTTCAATTAATTCAATACAAAATATTACATAGAGTGCACTATACAGGTCATCGGATGTTCAAGATGGGCTTTACGTCTACCAACAACTGCTCACACTGCCAAACCAATTCACCGGACAATTATATCCACGCTCTTTGGTTCTGTCCACCAGTTCAGAAGTTTTGGCGCGAGATATGTGAAGACTTATCGAAGTGTCTGAAATGTAACATTCCAACTTCCCCCTTAGTGTGTTTGTTGGGCAGCTTAGATAATGTCACTTCAGAAAAGAATATCGCCCATATGGTTTTCACTGCCCTATGCATAGCCAAGAAAACAGTCCTCATGAACTGGAAAAATAAAAATAATCTTAATTCTAACCAATATAGAAATTATCTATTAGATTACATTAGTCTTGATACAGCCTCTGCCACCACATCAGATCAATTGCTCTGGGCTCCTTTGATCAGCTCCATCACCTAGTGGGGGTGGGGGGTCATAGTTTGGTCCCGCCTTCACTGTTGTGATTGGTGTGGGGGTAGGGACAGGCTTAGGGCGTCGGGGGGTTCCCCGGAGGCATCTTCCTTGGGGGGCTCAACCCGGGGTAGCGGTCATGTCCGGTTAGGGGCTCTGTTGGCTCTCAGGTGACTGTTTCCTCGCGGCTGCGTGCAGCGGGGCTAGGGGAGGGTCTGTGCTGACGGACGTGGGTTACTGACCTGGTAGCCTGGCTGCCCCTGGGTGGGTCCGGGATGGGCGTGAGGTTCTGGGGGCGCTCCGTCTCTGGGCTGGGGCCCGGGCCGGGCCTCGGGGGCTTGGGTCCTGGTTGGTGTGTTGCCGGGGTTGTGGGCGGGTGGGTGCATGGGGGCCCAGCCCTGGAGCAGGGTGCCGCCGGTGCATCGAGCCACCTGGGGGGCTCTTCAACTGGTGGGGGAGATTGTCACATCTTGCAGGAGCTTTCCTCTCCTCGGGAGCTCTCTCTGCAGGAGGGGGAGATACAGGAGAGGTGGAGGAAGATCTCAGCCTGGGTGTTTATTGTCTTATGTAGTCTGGAAGATGAGTGGATGGTGGGGTGGGTGCAGTTTTCTCTGTGGTGGGGTTGGGTGGACTGTCCCGGGCTCTGTGGGGCCGGGAGGCGCTGCTGCACTGGGCCCCGGTCTGGATGGGCCTGGGCCCCCTTTCCCTGGCGGGTCGCGGAGTATGGGGGTGCCTACTGGGGTCAGCGGGGGAGCTGGCCCCAGGGAGGGGTCACCTGCCCCTCCCTTCCTTCCCTCCCCATCTCCAGCTGCCTCCCTCTTCCCGCTCCACCACAACCACCCACACATGCAGGACCTTGGAGTAGGGGTATGTCACCAGGGTGCAGAGGAGGCTACCCCCCCCTCTGTCCCCTTCTGGCTGCCTCTGCCTCAATTTTATCCCACAACTTAGACATTCACATTACTCACACTCTCATTACACATACATATAGGATCTTGGGGGTGGGCACGATACACGGAATCCAAAGTACCATCAGGGTGTACACCCCACCCCTGGCGTCGTTGCCCACCTCTCAAGGTTAAATACACGTAGACATTGAGGGCTAGCAGGAGGGACCATGCGCTTACCTGCTGCTCTCTGGCAGGTAGCTCCATGCCCTCCTGGGTTTTAAATGCACCTTAGAACACACATGCATCAACACTACAATGAGCGGGTGGAGGGAGGTTTGGAGTCTTCTCTCACCCCCATTCTCTGCGACCTGCTGGAGCGGGGGGGCTAGGAGGAGGAGTTGGCCGTCCGACTGCGGTCTGGAGTGTGGGGCCTCCCTGCTGCTGCGGAGTCGGGGCGGTCTGCCTCCCCCCACCGCAGGGAAAAGGGTAACACCACCTGGGTCTGGGTGCAGTTCCCCCTCCAGGGGCAAGGGTACCTAGACCCGGTTTGTAGAGTACGCTTGGGGAGTGTGATCGTGTGTACAGCGTCTCTTTATGTCTGTCTCCACGTTGGTTGAGTGTGGAGTAAGTGCATATGAGAGCATGAGGGTGGGAATGGATGTTTGTATCTGTGTGTGCCTGTATGTCTGTGTCTATATGTCAGGTTGGGTGTCAGGCGCCACCTCTCTGGGGACATCTCAGGCCCTCCAAGGTTTGGAGGCCTATCTCCCCCTACCACCACTTCCCCTGCCAGTGGCGGACTCCCTCAGACATCGGTGCGTTGGTGGTTCTTTGTGTCTCTCTT
>NW_024582493.1:0-20787 GCF_018398535.1 Haplochromis burtoni | reverse complement strand
CAGGTGGAGAGAATACGTCACTTGTTCATAAATAAAGAGAAGGAGAGAGAGAAAAAATGTGTGGCAAGATGCTCCCTGAGTCTGACTTTGTGTATGCATAGTTGAACCTGATTTCTTTGAGTGGCAGGTGACAAAGCAGAGCGGAAACTGGCAGTGAACAAATGTGGTTTTTGAATTCAGTTTAATGTTTGTACTGCCAGTTCACAGTAACACTCATCAGAAACAGGTTTATATTCAGGTAAGACCCTAAAATGTTATGACGAGAACCCCCAACAATCGAACAATCCCCTATGAGTGAGCACTCAGTGATTGTGAGAACTAAGAACTCGCTTTTAATAGGAAGAGCTCTCAGAACCAGGCCTGCGAGGGACTGCCATGTACTGTGACTTTTTGGGGTGAGTGGAAAGAGACACAGCAAACAGGAAAACCACCGTAAGTTTGACTCTCTGTGGGTGATACTTACAGTAAATGGTCTATGACATCATCCCTCTCACTCTGGCACCATTCGATGGATCAGAATACCTCAAAAGTAGATGGAAAAAAAAACCCAACAATAAGCTACGTTTTCTTAAAATCTTCATGCTGTAACACTGTAAATGTCTTGTGCAGTTTAATGGTCATAGCAGATGACATTGGGTTATGATGAAGTGGAAATAAGGCACATCTGAATCAACATCACATAGTATGAAGAAAAAGACATTTTGTAAAACAATCACAGATACACAAAGTGAAGTAAATCCAGTTTTCAGTCAGTAGAAGAAGGATGCATAATCAGTGTTGATTGCACTGCTAAAGCTAGCTGGCTATCATCCAACCATCCATAGTGGCAAATACTAAGCGGTCATTCACATCATGGGCCAAACCTGTTAATGGTCTGCCCCAGGGCAACCGCCTCTTTTGGTGTTATTGGTAGGAGAAATTTCAGAGGTTTCCCTTTAAAATGAATCATGGATGGAGCAGGCCATCTACTAATTGGAAAGTTGTTGTTTTAATCCCTGGCTTCTCCAGTCGGCAAGCTAAGACACTAACACCAAGTTGCTCTACAATGCAGTACATATGGTTTACAGCAAAAAATGGGTGAAGGTGGAATGTTGTATGAAGTGGTTTGGGTTTTCAGGTAAAGTAAAATACTGCTAAGTGAAAACATTCACTGTTAATGCTCGAGGCTGTAATTTCTTTGAAATGTTGAGATTTGGTTTTCTTCTGTGACGCTTCACTCAGTCTTCACGCCCTTCAAAGCCAAGTCTCACATATTGCAATAATGCTGGTACTTCAGGACATAGTATGGGTACTAGGTCCAGCTCTCTCCCACAGTGGGTCTTTGTCCTGTCTCTCTCCCCTCACTCCAACCGTCACAGCAGATGGCCCCGCCCCTCCCTGAGCCTGGTTCTGCCGGAGGAGTTTTTCCTTTCCACTGTCGCCAAAGAGCTGCTTAAACGCGGTGGCGGTTCAGTATTTTTCTCTGGAATGTAACTCCAAGTTATTTGCAGAAAATGTGCCTATTTGCAGATTTTTTTATAGAGTGTATCTAAAATATTCTGTAATTATTTTCATCTTTTCCCTGACTCATAAATTCAGAAATACATTTTTGTATTTGATGACTCTGAAATGATATTGAAGTCTTTTAGGATGGTAGTTTAGGGCATATTTAGTGTTCAAACTATTAACACAGGCAGTAATAAGCATTTTTAGAGGGTTTGTCAAGTACTTGTGGATTGCTGCTATTTGTGGGCGATGGTGGTCCCTAACCCTCACGAATACTGTGGGTCAACTGTGTTTCGATGTGGAAAGAAATATGGTTCTCTCTCCATAGCACCAACATATCAGTTTGTCACAGGTCGCTGTCTTATATGTGATAAAAAAAGAAGCATCATAAAAGTAAAAAAAAAAAAAAAAAAAGGCAATTAATGGCTGATGTGAGCAATATAGAGCGTCGTAGCTAACTGTCAGAGTCTCCAAGGAATCTGTAACCATGACAGCAGAGGGCTTCTTTGTGCTTTCAGGGCTTTTGTTCAAATGTCCTGTTTAAAACATTATTAGCTTTCTGTTGACATACCAAGTATTCAGGTGTCCGTAGCTTCCCCTATGCTTTCAGCACAAATGCGATACTTTCACCTGCAGTACTGTGTAACACGATGTCAATTCAAATCCAACAGCAGCGACGTGACTTAATCCTAAACCAAATATTCTGTATATTCAGCCAGTTTTCGTTGGCCTATGTGACTGAGCTTGAAGCATAACTCGGTTTCTTTGAGGTTCATTCCACCACCACCTCTTTTCTTTGTGTTCTGGCAGTTCAGAGAATGATCTCAAACGCACAAGTCTGTTCTTAGGCCCTCTGGTATCAGGGCCTCTCATCTATACTCTAGATGCCGACTCCAATGCAAGCCAACCTGTTCTAAACAAAAAAAGGAGGAGAGGAGGTAGAGGGAATGGGAGATAGAGAAAGAGAGTCAGACAGGACAAAGCTGGGAGTGGGGAGAAACTGAACACAGCGTCTGTTGTGTGTACGAAGGGAGGACTTGGCACAAACACTGGCCAGTCTGTAAGAGTATCCTGTGCTCCCTGCTCCATGCCTGCCTCCTCAATACTGTCTTTGTCCTGCCACTGTGCACAGTGACACTGAGAATGCACACACAGCAACACCTGGCCTCTTCAACTCACTGTGTCTCCTCTGCTTTAACACAGGAGGAAACGGGACGAACACAGGACAACACAAGATAGGATGGGATTGGACGGGACATCAAAGACTCTCATCAACAGAAAAAGAAAAACTTTTATTTGTTCCAGCACCTATTGTACCTTTGCATTTCCTTGATCAGCACCCCTGTGAGGCTCTGTTAAAAATAACCTTTGTGTATCATGGGAGAAGCAAGCAACAAATACCTGGGCTGAAAAGTGCCAAAAACTGCAGTTCCTTGAATGGCCACTTGGCGCTGTCTCTAAAACTGCGTCAGGATACATAGAGTCCGATTCTTTAGATCGCAAATACACACATATTTATTATTGTTGATTTTTTACACTAACCTGTATAAATGTTAATATAGTTCAAAGTTGTGTGTTTTTAACAGTTGGCAAATTTTCCCAGAATTTCTAAATGTTCTTTTATGGTCTTATTGACCTCTCGAAGTAGTATCTACAACAAACCTCATCGACCCGTTTACATAGAGACAGGGGTTAAAAACGTGCAGTCAAACAGCGAGTTCTTTTTTTTTTTTTTTTTGGAGTGTTTTTTGGGGGTCAAGAATTTGACGACAGTATGAACCAAGACAATGATGCTTCCAAAAGCAGCAGCAATGTTCAGAATTTAGATTCTGTATGAATTCACATCCCTATGCTAAACTTTCCCAACAATGTAACAAAAGCCTAACTGCATTTGTGTGAGCAGGTTTTTTGTGAGAGGTAGTCTCTCCTGATATGTGAGAAGAGTAGCTGCAGCGACTGAATGCTGTGAGCACTAGTTACTTTAGTCGGTGATAAAGGTTAAAGATAAGTGGGGCTGGAGTATATTTGAGAGTCTGTTACTTAAAGTGAAAAGAGCTACAGTAACGTATGCACATTTTAGATGTGAGTTTCTCAGTTTTTAACTTCACGAATACCAACATAGTGTAATACAAGGTTTAACATTTGCAATACACTTTGGTTACATGGAAGTTTTGTTTACTACAGCTTCAGTCATATTAAACACATCATTATTTTTGCAAATTAACACAGTAAACTGGGTAAAAAGACAAAAAGAATGGCAATCAGAAGGCTGTTTGTGTGTGTGCGTGAGACTGAGAGAGAACTGCAAGAGGAGCTGGTGGTGGGCGGCGCTCTTTTAGCAATCTGATCTTTGCAGAGAGAGGAGCTGAGGGAGATAAAAGGAGAAAGGAGCGTTGTCCGAGCCTAGCTACAGGAAAAGGACGATTAGAGCAGAGCCTGGTATCAGGTGTGCAGGTCTGCAATCCCAGCCAATCACACTGCGAGTACATTAGGCCAGACAGCAGCTTGACTCCACTGCTCTAACCCCTCCACCATCTCTCCAGCCAATCCATTCCATTCACGTCCCACCCCATCAAATGTCTACCTCTCTCACCCGCCTGTCTCTCTTCTGTGATGATGCATTCCTCCTCCCTCTTTTCTTACCACCTATCCTTAGCCCTTTTTATCCTGTGGCTCCTGTCTCCCCACAGCTCTGCCTCAACAACAGTATCCAGTTTGAACACAGTACCTGTATTATTATTATTACCAGAATGGAAAAAAATTGCATATAAGGACCACATATATCTAACATGACTCTGTTAAATTTCTCATCTAAACATAGACATTTATATATTAAAGTATGTTCAGTGTATTAGAATATGAGAATATGACATAGAATTATGTTCAAATGAAACAAAGCAGTCATGTTTTCTCTAGAAGCTCCGCCCCCTGGAAAGGACATCCTCATCCAAAATAGTCATTTTTTGTCTCACGTTGGAAATGTTCTTGCAGTTTGGAGTTCTACACTTTGAAAGTCAATAAAAATCTGAAGCTAAAATCCCCGTAAGAGTGTGCAGACCCTTTTACTGAGGTAACATGTTTTTACTGGTATGTGCTGGGTATGGTTATCGAGCAAACATGAAAAACATAGCTAACGCTAACTGAAATTAAATGATATCATAATCAAATTAGTAATAACCTAATATAATGTTATTTAAGATTGTTTGCATTTTTTTAAACCTAAACTTACAGACCATGACACACTTTCACCAGTGTGTGTAATAAACGGTACCAGCACTGTCTTCATTACACAAGCTAATGTAGCATGGGGATACAGCCGGCTTGCTGAAACATGCCTGCTGCCACATCATGGGGGAAATGTAAGTTTATGTAAGGTCGTATGTTTGGAATGTTTACTCTTCTATAGATTTAATTTTTATTCTTGTCCTAAAAAGTAGTTTTATTAACATCAGCGTGGCTGCTGTTAGATATATATATTTTTTTTATCTTTAATACACATGTGCCCCATTATTTTATATTTAACAACTGCCTCATAATTTTAATTGAAGTAACATAAGGATAGTATGAGTTTCTTTATATAGCGTATTTCACAGACAGATGTCACAAAGTGCTTCACAAGAGAGGTAACAAAAACACAATACAGTCATAAATACATCATAAACGCACCGGTCTGATTCAAAGCTTTTTGAAATAAAAATGTCTTTTTGAAGGCCTCCAGAGTCCAAACTCCGTAGAAATAGAGGAAGTGCATTCATGTCCATGTAGTGCTCCAAAGATTATAGCCAAAAATTTTTAATGGAACCTAGATCTGATTGGTAGCCAGTGTAGCGACTTTACAACAGGAGTTATATGGGCTCCTTTGTTTGAGCGAGTCAGCAGTCTCGCTGCAGAATTTTGAACAACCTGGAAATGAGCCAAGCCTTTCTTGTTTAGACAAATTAACAGACTATTACAGTATTTGAGTCTTGAAGAGACAAAAGCGTGGATTATCATCTCAGGTTCACTTGTTGACACCACTGATCTAAGTTTTGAGATGTTCCTCAAATGAAAAAAGCAGTTCTTACTGTCTGATTTAAGTTTTGCTACAATGAAAAAGCTTAATCAAATATGATGCCTACATTTCTGAGGCTACACTTCTTTGAGGAACCTAAAGCACCCAGTCGCTGTTTAATGTCAGACATTGCACTGTCCAGTGCAATAATCTGTCTGGGTTTAGCTGTAAATAATTGTTGTTCAAACATTAGATGATTACATACATCAGGAAACTGCTGTATTAGCTGGCCTAGAGGAAGAATGTAAATTAAAAACAAAATAGGTCCCAGCATGGAGCCCTGAGAAACTCCACACAGCAGCTCTGCAGATTCAGACATAATCTGGTTTGCAGACACACAGATATGTGGGATGAAAACCACTCTAGAACAGAGACAGACATCACACATTTATGTTTCATCCTTTACTGCACACATGTGTATTGTAGAATAGAGTGTAGAGAAGAGAATGGAGATCTATATCACACACCACACTGGGACAAAGCACCACCCTGGAGCTTGGAAGTAGACTGGCACGCACTGACACCACCAGGTGAAAACAACTCTATGAATTCTGATGACAATAAAGTTGAATTCTATTCTATTCTATTCTATTCTATTCAATTCTATTCTATTCTATTCTATTCTATTCTAGATATTTGGGACCTAAGAGAATCAGATACCAGCTTTCCTTACAGGGGCTACATTCAAATTTAATTGGAATTTCCTGAAGAGACACGAGAGAAAGTTGAGGCTATCACAGTTCTTGCTTTGGTGTGCCCAGACCCTCAGTGATCAGATAACATACCTGTCCTGGTGGGCACCAACGTTTACAAAATCAGACCCATTTCTGCAACTGAAAGAAGGTGAGGGTGGACTGGTCCTGGCCCACTTGTCATTCCAGCTGGGAGGGGAAAATAGCTATCTGTAAAGTTAAAGACATTCACACTATTGGAGACAGCATCCTCATTACGGAACGGGCATCTTCACATGCTCTTCCCCCCAGTGTGCTAGTGCAGCCAACCGTACTGTTCTCCAAGATGCTTGCTAGAGACAGGTTTCTGGTGCTCATGAGCAACCTGCCATTCCCATGGGCACTGTGATTGCACACCTGCATGTAGCTGATATAGTGACTGATGGCTCAGGCCCAAACACAAAAGCTTCCCCTAAGCTTGACCCATCTCTTTTTAATTTTGGGGACTCTCCTATACCAGCTGAATGGAAACAGAGGCTTAGTCAGAAACTTGCAGAGAGAGTTAATGTTTTCTCGACAGATGTGGGTTTGGCTAAAGGAGTTCAACACCACATCTGTCTAGCTGACCCCTTCCAAGAGTGGTCCCGCCGTGTAGCCACAGGTGATCTGAATGACTTACGCTGCCACCTTCAAGGACTTCTGGCAGCAGGGATAATAAAAGAATTAAGGAGTCCCTATGCTTCCCCCATTGTCTTACTACAAAAATAAACAGAGCGGTTGCGCATGTGCGTGGACTATCGAACCCTGAATCACAGAGCTATTCCTGACTAATATACAGTTCCCTGTATTGACAAGGCTTTGGACTGTTTGTCTGGAAGCAGGTGGTTCTCAGTCTTGGATTTGCATAGTGGATACTACAAAATTCCCATGGCGGAAGAGGACAATGAGAAAACCATTTTCTTTTTTTCTTTTTTTCTTTTTTTTTTTTTTGCCTGTCCCGTTTGGCTCTTTTGCATCAGAATTGTTCTCTAAAGGCAAACAAAGATGCCCAACGGATTTACTTTACCAAATTGACCATCCCAGCCTTGCCGTAATGGTCCATTTGATTCACCTTTTATTGTTTATTTTATTTTCACTTACTGAATACGGGACAGACTTGACTGGGGGAAAGAAGGGGAGAAAGAAAGAGGGAAAGAGAAACAGCTGAGAAGAGGGACGGGGGAGAAGGGCAAAAACCAACAGAACGGGCAGAGAAAAAAAATGCATATATCAATCACCTGGATCACCTGCTGAGAAAGAAAAAAGAAAACAAGCAGAAGAGAACAAGAGTAATAGAATAAACAACATCACAATGATATATGGGAATATGACAGTAAATACTAAATATTAAACATTATTGTGCAGCACATAAGATCAACAGAACACAGTGTGCTTTGAGGTAGGAGCCAAAAAGGGTGTAGTTTGTGGGTGTGATCACCCGTGTGTACACCTGTGAGCATGGACGCGCTTGTTTTTTGTTTTTTAAAAGGTTCCTTCATGTAATAATCTGCTAGAGGGTGTGGGGGGGCCACAGCCCCGTCCTCCAGGGCATGAAGCAGGTATGGAGGAGATCAAAACTCCAGACATCCAGAGGCCCCCAGAACACAAGAGACCAAGGAAGACCAACAGAGGGGCAGCCGCGCCACTGTCCCAGAAAGAGCTGAGGAGAGTCCCAGATGAGGGCTCACTCAGCAGCCGCGGAGCAGAAGCCAGGGGGAGTTGCAGTGACGCGCCCGTGAGCTCCGCCGGCAGCCAGCCGTGCCTGAGTGACCGAGCCCCAGGCCGAGAGGCCGGGGGCACCCCACCTCCGAAGTGGCCCGAGCGAGCCCCAGGCTCCAGGCCCCGATAAGCGGCCGCCAAGGAGTGAGCCGGTGTGTACCTGGACGCCCATCCCCGGACACAAAGAACCACCAACGCACCGATGTCTGAGGGAGTCCGCCACTGGCAGGGGAAGTGGTGGTAGGGGGAGATAGGCCTCCAAACCTTGGAGGGCCTGAGATGTCCCCAGAGAGGTGGCGCCTGACACCCAACCTGACATATAGACACAGACATACAGGCACACACAGACACAAACATCCATTCCCACCCTCATGCTCTCATATGCACTTACTCCACACTCAACCAACGTGGAGACAGACATAAAGAGACGCTGTACACACGATCACACTCCCCAAGCGTACTCTACAAACCGGGTCTAGGTACCCTTGCCCCTGGAGGGGGGAACTGCACCCAGACCCAGGTGGTGTTACCCTTTTCCCTGCGGCGGGGGGAGGCAGACCGCCCCGACTCCGCAGCAGCAGGAAGGCCCCACACTCCAGACCGCAGTCGGACGGCCAACTCCTCCTCCTAGCCCCCCCGCTCCAGCAGGTCGCAGAGAATGGGGGTGAGAGAAAACCATTTTCATATGTCCTTTGGAATTCTTTAAATTTGAGAGTATGCCCCAGGGAATCACAGGAGCTCCCGAAACCTTTCAAAGAGTAATGGAGAAAGCGGTGGGAGAGATGCACATGATTGAGGTCATAGTGTACGTTGATGATTTGATCGTGTTCCGAAGAACTTTGGAATAACATGAACAGAGATTAATCAAGGTTCTTGACAGACTGGAAGAGACTGGCCTAAAGTTATCCATCGCCAAATGTCGGTTCTGTAGGCCACAAGTGACCTATGTTGGAAACAGTGTCTGAGAAAGTTATTGCCACTGACCCAAGCAAAGTCAAGGCAGTATCTCACTGGAAGCAACCCACCGATCTTCCATGACTGCAGTCTTTCCTATTGTCCTGTGGGTATTCCTGTTGCTTCATAAAGAACTACTCCATCAATTGTCAAGCCCTTAACAAAGCTATGTAAAGGTTACCCACCAACCCATTAAGAGATGAGAACTGTCAAAGTCCCAGAAAAGACCTACCATCGGGTAAATGAATTGTTTGGGGTCAGGTGGGATGCTGCATGTACAGGAGCTTTCCAGAACATTATACGTTCTCTTACAAATAAACCTGTTTTGGCATTTGCAGACCCAGCCAAGCCCTATGTGTTACAGATAGATGCTAGCCTTCAGGGGTTGGGTGCTGTGTTTAATCAAGATTACCCAGAAGGGCTGCGACCAGTTGCCTTTGGTAGCCGAAAGCTGAGCTCATCAGAGAAAAACTACCCCATGCACCAGGTCGAATTTTTTGCGTTAAAGTGGGCTGTAGTTGACAAGTTTCATAAATACATGCATGGAACACAAATCACTGTGAGGACGGATAACAATCCTCTCACACATCCTCGCCACAGCCAAGCTCAACGCCACTGGTCAATGGTGGTTAGCTGCTCTTACAACATACAACTTCACTCTCCAGTATCGACCGGGAAGCAGCAACATTGATGCTGGGATTGCGCATTATCACGCAATCCTTTACCAACAGAGAACACTGATTGGCAAACTCTGCCCTTGGACAGTGTCAAAGCTCTGTGTAAACAGATCTAGGAAGTCAGCAGGAGGAGGGGTATTCAGCTTTGCTAAGTCTTTAGGGGTTTCCCCTGAGATACTCCCAGAGCGTTTTGTTTTCCCCACTCATCTTGGCTATGGGTGTTTAACCCAGATAAGCAAAGCCAAGCTTATCAAAGCACAAGACCGTGATCCAGTAAAGAAATCCATGAATGGAGAGATTCCCTTTTTCTTTCGACAAAGACTCTAATCCAGAGGCCACGTTGCTTTACAGGGAGGCCAACAAGTTAGTAATCACTGATGGAGTACTCTACAGGATAGTACAGAGACAACCTGGAAAGGAAATACATAAGGTTGTACTACCCCGAGACCATGTTGCCATGGTGCTTAGATCGCTTCATGATGAGTCAGGTCACCTGGGGGTGGACAAGACTGTGGAGCTCATACGAGACCGATTGTGCTGGCCTAGGATGAGTACAGAAATTGAGCAGCCACTCGATCTGGTGTGTATCGATTTTCTGTCCCAGAGCCAGACTCCCAGGGATATGCTAACATTCTAGTAGTGACTGATCACTTTACCAGGTATGCACAAGCTTTTCCAGCTAAAGACCAAAAAGCCTCTACAGTAGCCAAGATTCTGAGTGAACGGTAATTTGTACATTATGGACTTTCAGCATGGATACATTCTGACCAGGGACATGATTTCGAGAGTAAGCTGATCCAAGATCTTCTAAGAGTTTTAGGGATCCAGAAATCCAGGACAACCCCTTATCATCCCCAAGGAGATCCACAGCTGCAGAGATTTAACTGGATGTTACTTTCCATGCTGGGAACATTGGATCCCAAGAAGAAACATATGTGGAATCAATCCATCAGTCATTTTGTACACGCGTACAGAAGCAACCGGGTACTCACCCTACCTGCTAATGTTTGGCAGAGAAGCCTGGCTGCCTGTGGACATCTGTTTCGGAATCAAGGATGAGACACAAAGCAGTCTGACGCATCCCCAGTACATAGCTAAGCTGAAAGCTGATTTGCAACAAGCTAACTGCCTAGCAACAGAGGCTGCTCACAAAAGTCATCAGAAAAACAAGAAAGCTCATGACAAGCATATGAAAGAACAGAGCTTGGCACCAGGAGACCAAGTGTTGCTGAAGAATTTTGGTGTTACTGGAAAGCACAAGTTGAAGAATAAGTGGAGAACTGCACCTTAAATTGTGCTTGACAAATTGTCCCATCTACCAATATACAGATTGAAACCTGGGGGTGGAGAAAATGGTGTATCGTAACCACTTGCTACCCATTGGGTATCTAGTAAGACTACCAAATGATAATATTGAACCAGAGTCGTTTGCTAGACCTGGCACTCGATCCCAAAGGGGATTCGCCAAGGCTAAACCAGTTGAAAATCTGGGAGATACAATATCTTCTTCAGAGTCTGAATCTGAAGATGCATGTCTGACACGAGTCTAACACATGGATTGTGAAAACCTTCCGTTACTGTCAGAACAGTTTTTGAGGGACCAAGGTCAAATACCAAATGTGTTGCATCTTGAGAGTTCAACCACTCATTTGGCAGATGTTGAAAGAAATCCAGATGATTATAACCCTCCAGATCTCCATCTGGACTCTGAGGCAGTTACAGTGATTGGCCCTGAGGAGGGAGCCAAAGAGAGTGGGATGTCACTGAAAGCAGAGGAGCATGCGGTGGGCCAGCCACAGAGACTAAAGAGGCCTGTGGTGAGACTGAGTTATGATGAACTCGGACAATCATCTGATCAGCCTGTAGTGGTTTTGAGCCTTGGGGTTTTAGTGGGAAGTGGTACTTATAGAGATTCACGAGTTAACACTTGCCAGACTTCATGGTGTCACCCGCTACCACTATGCCCTTCCTGTTTTAAGTTAGAGCTTGATGTACAGAGCACAGATTTTTGTGTTATAGGGGCATCAAGCACGTCTAGAAGGGGGAGGGTATAGCCCGGATGGGAATTCAGGAGTGGATACTCATAATTCCCATGGACTTAAATGCCACAGTAACATAAGGTGTTCACAGTTAATTTCATGTGATGTAAATGTAACCGGAATGTAATTTGCCCTGTAATTTGTCACAAGGTAATTGTAGGTAGAGCAACAAAAACTATGATGTTAATCATAAAGTATGATTTCCTGGTATGCAACTCTTACGGTGTGTTCACACCGAACCCGATAGACGCGACCAGAGCGTCAAGTTTACATGTAAAGTCAATGGAGGAGCACGATGAAGCGCAACTGGAGGTTCCGCGAAAATTCAGAAGCAGATTTGCGTCTGAAAACACGTCAGCGCGACTGACGCATTTGACGCGCGAATAAAAATACTCGCGTCAGTTTGTGTGTTGCATTTTGTGCATTCACGCGTATCGCGTCTAACGCTCGACTTGGAAAAATCTGAACTCCAGCGTCAAGTCGCGCCGCAACAACCAATCAGGAACCTGGTGACGTGGCTCTGACCTAGTTCAAAGGGGCAGGTCCAGCCAAAGCCCTTCATTCTTCATTCAATATAGAGGAAAGGCTCATCAACGCTCTAGCAAACCACCTGGAGCTGTACGACAACAGCTACTTTTTGTACCGAGACATGAATAAACAGGACCTAGATTGGAGGAAGATATGTGAAGAGATCGGGCAACCTGGTAAGTTCATTAATTTCTCTCTTGAAATTTTTGACTGACCCGGGGGAGCTGCGCAAAAAGCTAGCAAGCCACCGCTATTTTCCCACAGATGTACAAATACCTTACCGCTAACAAGATAATATGTTTATTCAGAGGACATCTGCAGGAGAAAGTGGAAGAGCCTCAGGGACACATAATCCAAGGATGTCTGCAGCAGGATTGGGGAGGAGATGGAAGTTCTTCGCGGTCATGGGGTTTCTGGACCCCTTCCTCACTCCGTGGGAGACTAGCGGCAATATGGTCGGGACCATGGAGAACTTCCCCACCCCAAGGACCACGGAGAGCCCGGAGAGGCAGCAGGGGAGTCACAGTCAGAAGGTATGTTTACAATGAATTAATGTAGGTAGTTAATTTATGCATGTTGTCAGATTTTTTAAATTGCACAGTACAACTTTCAACAATGCGCATTGCATTCTGCAGCCTGATTGACAAATCTCCTCCGTGTCGTGTCTCCTGTGCTTGCCAAATTTATCATGTTTGGTTTTGATAACCATCACGTCAAATAGAAAAAACAGCACAAAAACACCCATAACTATGACCCTCATTCGGAAATAGACACCTGCACCGGGAGGGAAAAAGGTGCACAAAAGTGGCAGGCAGATGAAAAAAAACCGCGGCATAATAATAGATAATAGAATATAAGATTTTGAAATCTACAAAGGTTTGCACTTTGAGAATCAACTTGTGAGAACTGTGACTAATGCTCATGTGTAGGGATGGGTACCGGTTCTGACATAAACGGTAGTAACCAGACCGAAAAGCAGCGCACATTTCGGGGCTTTATTTCGGTGCTTTTTTTTTCCTGAGATGTCATACACTTTGGATTCCAGCCAATCATTTTACCTTTGCAAGCGTAGTAGGCGGGCCCAGGTACGTACGTTCTTTTAGAGCAGAGCTACAGATTAAAAATGCCCAAGGCGAAGCAGTCAAAGTCTGGCTGTACTTCACAGCAAAAGATGCAAACTCAGCAGCCACAAGTGCTTTAAGCTGACACTGTGATGCTGTCAAAGGAGGCAACACCTCGAATCCGATGAAACACCTGGCGACGCATAGCGTTTTTTTTAAAAGCGGAGAAATGCACACCCGGAGCAACATCCCCCAAAAACCCGAAGAGGAGAGTCCTGGCCCCTAGCCCTGCCAGTGTAGCAGAAATGATGACGGATGATGATGGCAGCTGCAGCCGTTCTTCTCTGCGTGAGTAGCTTAATGTTGTTCGTGTGTAATGTACGTTGAGTAGGCTAACCACGTTATTACATTAATGTATGTAAGGTGAACTAGCAAACACCGTCGTAGTTACATGAGGCTGTCTTCTTGTTTGATGGCAGATACTCCCTTCACCCTGGCCAAAAAGGCTAAAATGACCAAGGAAAAAGAGGGAAACAGCTAAACATGAGAGGTTTTTGGACAAAGTTTGTGTTTTTTTTCCATTGTTTAAGCACTGCTTCCAGCCAAGAGTGATACCATAAATCCCCTACAGCTGCAGAAAAGGCTAACATTGTTATCTTTTTACAAAAAAACAGCTGAACATGAGAGGTTTTTGGACCAATTTTGTGTTCTCCATTCTTTAAGCACCGGTTTGAGCACCGTTTAAGCACCGGCACAGTTTCAAAAGTACCGGTTTGGTACTGGTATCGGATAAAACCTAAACTATACCCATCCCTACTCGTGTGTGTGACAAAGTCTATAAAGTGTGTGGCGAGGGGCTAGTTATTCTGAGAACCCCTGCTGCAATAAATGAGGGACCACTGTATATAATTTCTCTATGACTATTGTTTTCAGCCTGTCAACATTTAATATTGTCTTGACAGAGCCAACTGATGCTGCAGAAGAGCATCCCCTGTTGCTTCTCCTGGCTCCCCAGTCCCTGGTCCCTTAGCTCCTGCTGCTGCACCCACATGTATGTACAGCAAGCACTGATAGCTTTTTACATCCTGTTTTTTTCAATGTTGAAAATCTAGTAGCAGCCTTCTCATTACTTTGTGTTGTTTTGTGCTGTGTTTTACAGGCCCACAGAGGAGGTCCCAGGACGGTCCATCGGCGGTGGAGCTGGCCATCCTGGAGTCCCTGAAGAGGCCATGCCAGTCTCCAACGGAGCATTTCCTCCTCGGTCTTGTTCCTGCTCTGGAGAGCATGCTGCCTCAGACGAGAGAATTAGTGAAATTTTAAATTTATAAATTAGTTTTTGAAAACAGCACAGCTGTGTTAAATTTGGAAACATTGGACCCTAGCGATCAGTAGTTTTCTGATGCAAGCTCTCCCGGGCAGAAACAATGTTCCTATTTTTCTTCTCCTTCTCCCTGAGGCTCTTCCACTTTAAGCTGAGTCCTTTTTCCTCTGTCTCTCTGTAAATAGTTACATTTTATATATTAATGTTTAATGTTTTAATGTTGGAGAATTTGAATATTATTTCAAATAAATTTTTGTACTTTTCTACTACACAGCAAATATTGGCACACAGCTTGACACATGTAGAATTTATTTCATATTATACTAATGAAAAAATATACTACTATATAGGAATATATGTCTGTGAAGGTTCTCAGTCATCCAGGTCATCGTAGTCAAAGGAGCTTGCAAAGAAAGGCGTCCAGACACCTTTCTTTGCAAGCTCCTTTGAATATAGGAACATAGTGAAGACCAATTATTTAAGAGAATAAAGAGAGGTTAGTTTATTTTGGAGTAGAGCACCATTTATTAAGAATCTTTTTTTTTTTAAAAAAAGGCAGGAACACTCTCCAGAGGTTTGTGGGTGGCTCAGAGCTGTTGTGGGGAAGTCGCTGGGCTATTCTTTTGGCTGCCAAGACACTGCTCCCTCCGCCGAGAAGCGGGCCATGAACTTCTCCCTCACCAGGACAGCCTCTCTGGAGGAGTTGTTGGCTGCTACGGAACCCAGGAAAAATTAACCTGTGATAAGACATAGCATATGAAGATAGAATTGTTATTATCATATAACTAAAGATGAACCAAACTGTTCACAATTTGGGACTGGTGAGCAGCGAACTACCGAACAACTGGACTGTAAGTCAGATTGTTTCTGCTCTTACTGGGGAGAAGAGGATGTCTCGCCATCGTCCAGCATGAGCAACAATCAGGCCTGCAACAAGTGTGAATGTGTGTGGGGCCCATGTGTGAGTACTGTGTGTTTAGTTTATTCATATAACATATTTCAAATGATGTATTTGTGAATAAATCACCAAGAGGTGACAACTTGAGTTCAAATAATTTAATATCATTTCAAAGGGACTAAGTTCATTTACAAAGTATATTTCATTTGTTTAAGGAAGTGGAATATCATTTGAGTTAAAAAGGGTGTGTGCTGTACATTATTTTTCATACGCTTACATTCAGTAAATGTTCTGTTTTGTGTTAAAGAGTTGTCTGGGGTCGTTTTTTACTACTGGTTAAGTCTAACCTGCAGGCAAGGGGTTTACTGTTAGTTTCCCCGATTCCTGTCTATACAACATCCATGGGTGGTGTCCGGGCTATAACGAACCTACCACCCCACCTAGGGGGTCGAAACTGAGGTGAGTGGGTTTAGACTCAGTATAACGGGTGGGGTGCTACACAAACGAACACTGTGGCATCACTGAGAGTTAAAAACTGTCTAAATTCTTTCATCTTTAACAAAATCTTTAACAGCGTTGCTGCTTTACCAGGTGTAACAATTAAGTTTAACATCCAGGCATTAATAAAGACAGAACTTATGAAGTTTAACGGAGTTAAAAGCTAGCAGGGAATTAGCTCACTAATTTCCTTCTAGACATGATATAGCATGTTCTGACTAAGGGATTTCTGAAAAACTAAAACATACAGCTCTGCTATCACTTCCAACATAAATGAAGACAGGAAACAAAACAGTAGTGACTTTTGTAGGGTTAGTGAAGTTGGGCTAGCTGGTGTATAATGATGTGCTACATGGTGGCTAGCTAGTGAAGGTGGAGGATGAATGCTAACTTTTTTCCACTCAATAAAAGTTAACATTCCCGATGGTTAGGAAGTTAGTCCAGGAAGTACTGATCGTGTTTGCCCGCAGGGGTCAGCGTCTAACGGCTGCTTCCATTGTTTTCCCCCAGGAGGAGCGTGGAGAGGAAGGACAGCACGCACAGGGTGTGCAGAGTCAGGACAGCGGGGAGCATGAACACGGATGCCACTGGAAGACACACACAGGAGTCTTGGGGAGCACGGGGATTAATTGTGCATCAATATTTACCACACTGTAAATAAACACACTGCTTATACACAGAGCACCGGGCCTGGGTCCTCCTCTCCCTCATATCCCCACGGCAGACCGTGACAGATTCAAAGCATTAAAAGCCTTAATAAATACAGAGTAATGGGACTTGGAAGCAGGGTTTATACATCATCAGTTAAAGACCGGATACTAACAGTCCATCAGGACCCATTCATTCTATAGAGGAATCTCCCCACGGGGATCAATAAAGTATACATTATTATTAAGTTAATGAGTAAAGCACTGTGTGAATGTCTGGGTAAAAATGTGACTTGTAGTCTAAAGTGCTTTGAATGGTTGCCAAAGCTGTGTAAAGACTGAGAGTAATTCATTCACTGCACATCGGTTTGAAGCTGGTGACTGGTCACTTGCACATATCCCAGGCTCTAGTTGCCTAGGTAACACTCTAGTGTTTTTACTATCAGATCATGTCAGTTGCAGGTATTCTTCACTTTTTAGTTGCTACAGTCACTCACATCGAAGTTGAGAAAGGTTTATTCTGGCTCCCTTGCAACATTACCAATGATTATTTCGCCCATCATAATTAGTGTGAATGCTTGTAAAAGCATTCACAGTATTGTTGTTGTAATTAGTGTGAATGGTTTAAAAGCATTCACAGTATTGTTGTTGTAATCTTTATTCTATTTTATTATTAGTGTGAATGCTTGAAAAGCATTCACAGTATTGTTGTTGTAATTAGTGTGAATTTTTGAAAAGCATTCATGGTATTGTTCTTCTAATCTTTATTAGTGTGAATGCTTGTATTATTATCTATTCCGTACGTTTTTTGTAATCCCACTACTTCAAAACCGTTCAACTTAGAAAAACCATTCAAACACCGTTAGATTCCTCTTCTTTAGGACATGACTGCTTCAGTAGACTAGACATTGCTGTCGCTCACGTTGAAAGGATTTCGTCAATACGACTTGTACTTTTCTTTTGGGAGCGATTTGTTTCGGCCTGACTTTTCTGTTCATTTTAAGCAGCAAAAGTGAGGTGCATGTCTGTGTATGTGTGTATGGAGCCATTGGGTGCGGTCACTATAGCAACCAGGCTCACACCTGCCTGCTTAACGAGCTCTGCCTGCCACTGTCCCAAGATTCATCTTAAACATTTCTCTTTCAACTGCTGCTGTGTCCACAGTGTTTGCTCTATAGCCATCATTTTACACTCAAAACGTCGCCATCGTTGTTCTCTTTCCAACACAGTGTCTTTCAAAGCTCAGAGATGTAAACCTTTTAAACTGTGTGGATCCAAGTGGAGGGATCACATTTTAGTCATTCAGTGATTCAAAGAATATGAACTTTTAATATTCATTCAGATGTTTTCTGACTCTGAATTTTCTTTTCTCAGTTCTTAGGTTTTTCTAATTTACATTTTAAAAATTTTCAGATTTTTTCCAACTTCTTCTTCTGTGTAAACGTCAGCTTTTAGCAGTTCAGCACTTTTGTTTTCAGGTGCAAATTTCTGTATTTTTCATCTCATTCAACGTTTTTAACTTAAAATTCAGCAATTAATTCATTTCAGTGCATACATTCAGATTCAAGCATTCACACTGCAGTTTCTTCAGAAAATGCACTTTCTAGTTATAGAATGTCATTTACTTCATACAGACTCTGATAACCACACTCCTGTGAATAGCTTCCAGTAGTAGTTACAAGTTAGTTAAGTTAGCAATAATTATCAGATATCCATGTCCAAAAAATGGACCCATACACTTTGTTGGCCAAGCTCACTTAATTCTAACTAATAAAAAACTTTTTTTTAAAAAGCCACCAAGATGGGAAACACCATAAATGAGGGTCCATAAACCATGGATTGGACGGTAGAAGTAGAATTTTGTTTTTTACAGCCAGTAGAGACGACCATTTTGGCCTCTTGTGTATATTCTGTAGTTAGGGGTGTGGCTACTTTGACGGGCAGATGTTGCTATCTTTGGCAAACAGTCTCTAATTGTTGAACACCAAAGTTAGCAGTAGCACCCCCAGGCTTCTACCTTTCTACCTTTAAAACCCGGAGAGCAGCCAAATGGCTGGTAGGCTTTTAGCTAAGCTTTAGCTTCAGCCAAGTGGAAGCTAAATTGGCTAGTCATTCATATGTATATTAGGTTGTTACCTGGGAATTCTGGAGGGAGGGGAGTGGGGGTTTGAGTGGATTGAGGAATTTCCCTGCGAATCTTGTTGACTGTGCCGAGGATGGTGGTTTTCCGTCTAAGAAGTTTTTGCGCAAGTGAAAGCGATGTGAAAAAATTGTCCGTGGTAACATTTCTGCCCTTGTCTAGGAATGGTTCCATCAGCCTCATTACTACATTTTCAGAAAGTCTCTCCCCAGTGGGACGATTGGGGTCCTTGCCAAGATATGGGAAGACATTGCAAATGTACTTGGATTTTAGGTCGCAAGCCACCCAAAACTTGATCCCAAACTTGTCAGGTTTACTTGCAATATACTGCAGGAAACAGCACCGAGTCTTTGATGGGAAAAGCTGTTCATCAACGGTGATATGTAGACCAGGGTTGTAGCACGTGATGCAGTTGGTGACAAATGATCCCCACACACTGGAAATTGCAGCGAACTTATCAGTCTTTGCTCGATCACGCGGGTGGACTTGTCATCAAAGCGTAGGTGTTGCATGATGTCTTGGAAGCGGTTTCGTGCCATAGTTCCAATTATCTGTGGGTTTCCCAGGTTTGCTGACCAGCAGTCATTTAGAGATGGAACCCTGTTAACCCCCCGCAAGATGACAATTGCAATAAATGCCATTATTTCAGGGAGGTCCATGAACCAATGAACATGCTCCATGCACCACTCAGCAGGCCATTTGTAAATATGTGTGCAAATGGTTGGTTTTTTGTACTGAAACACAAAAGGAAGTTCACAGCTTTTAGCAGTTCCCCCACCCCCTCAATCACACACCCCCACTCCCCTCCCTCCAGAATTCCCAGGTAACAACCTTATATACATATGAATGACTAGCCAATTTAGCTTCCACTTGGCTGAAGCTAAAGCTTAGCTAAAAGCCTACCAGCCATTTGGCTGCTCTCCGGGTTTTAAAGGTAGAAAAGCCAAATGGCTGCTCTCCGGGAGTTTAAGTGTTTTAATAGTAGAGTCATAGTAACATGTCATAAAGGCTCTCTTGCTTTCTTGCTCTTCAACAAATGCATTGTATGCAAAATGTCTTTGAACAAAAGACCACCGACTTACTCCACGCCATTTATGACATCATCCTCTTTACTGGCCAGATCAGTTATGATCAGTCAGTCAGACTCGTGGACTTGGGTAAGTTCTTGGTGGTTCTTTCTCGCCTCTTCAGCACTTATTATCTTTCATCACTCCTACTCTGTATTTATCTTTCGGTCCTCTCTCTATTCTGTCGAACTAAATCAGAACACAGACACTACTACTTATCACCCACACTGTTTGGCTTTTCTGACCTGTCTGACTTGCAAAAAGACAAAAAATGTTCTTCTTCACACTTGTGAGAACATTTCAAGTTTATTTTCATTAGAACTTGACAACAGTTTCAGGTAACGATAATTCAGCTTGGGAGCATCGTACAGAGGAGTTTATTTTATCGATAAAGTCAAGTTGAACAGTATTATTATGTCAAAAAAATAATAATCTTGAAAACAGAGTTACAGTTTGAGGAGTAAGATTAGGATTAAGAATTACACGGTATACCTTAACACCATACCTGCGAGGATGTCATGGTCCTGGGTCGGTGACCCAGTGTTTTTGGTTGTTGTACTTTTACTTTTGATAGTTTTATGTGTCATGAGTGTTGTGTTTTGGTTTCCCAGGGTTTAGTTGTGTTCCCTCTGTTGGTGTTATCCCTGCCTGTGTATCCCCTTTTGTATAGTAAGGTCTCTGTGTTTAGTTCGTGTTTCTTAGTCTTTGCGTGTATGTGTTCCTGTTTTACTTTAAAGGTCCCTGTCTAATGTCAGTGCGTTCTGTTTAAGTTCCCCTGCCTCATCAGCTGTGATGTCTTCCAGGTGTGTTCCCCTCCTGTTTCCCATCCCTTGATTCCTGGTGTGTGTATTTATAGTGCGTGTTACCTCGTCCTTGTTGCTGGTTTGTCTGCGTCTCTCCGTCTCTCGTTCTGTGTATTTCCCTGTGCCTCCCTGCATCTCTGTTTCTGGTTAGTTTCTGTTAGTTTTTCCCAGTTTAGGTTTTCTTAGTTT
>NW_024582492.1:1687381-1688516 GCF_018398535.1 Haplochromis burtoni | reverse complement strand
CACTGCTGTCAGACTCCACAACAAAGACTTCAACTAATCAAACACACACACCCACACATGTGCAATAGCAATAACACTAAGTGCAATACTCTTTTCTGGCATCGTTGTATTATACTCAATTGTATATAGCATTTGTATTCTATTTTATTCGATTGTATATAGTATTTTATTCTATCTTATTGATATCTTATTCCAGTGTTTTTCTCTTATTTTTCTATGCAACTTTGCACTGTCCCCTGCTGTAACAAAACACATTTCCCACACGTGGGACTAATAAAGGTTATCTTATCTTATGTTTATCCATCTATTTAGACTTAAATTTGCCTTAAAGCAGCATCAGTCTTATATTTTGCTTGGCCTGATTGACTGATGAAGAGGCAAGTATGACTGAGAATAATCCATCTATGGGCCTGATTCAATACATACACAATACACATTTTCCCCTAGCAACCGATGGTTTAATTATGTCGATTATGGTGGATAACTCTTGAGCATTGTGTTTATGATGTCACATGAGAAATCTCAACACGCTGGTGGAAACCCTGCATTCTTAACTTGGCCCAAAGACAGAAGTCAAACTATCCACAAAGGTGGACAGTTGGAAAGGAGAGATGAAGGCTTTGTCTGACAACACAAAGCCTGTGAATTGGAAAGGTTTCCCAAAGAAAGACATGAAATACCCCTGAAAATAGGGGACTATATAAACTATAAAAAGCAGTTAATGCAATACTTTGTGAAATCCCCTGAATTAAAGATGAAAGTCTGCATTTCAATCACATCGTGCCTGTTTGATTTCACATCCATTGTTGTGGTGTACAAAGGCAAAATTACAAAAATCAAAAGCAGTGGTCAAATACTTACCAAGCTGACTACACAAATCTAAGATAAAGCAAGAACCTCCTGACTACCAGCAATGCAAATTTGTCCTCTGTAGAGCACCTTTCTAAACCTGAATATCTCCCATGCACTGCATACTACAGAATTGCCTCCTTTTGGTATCTACAGAGGACATTTAGGGCTTTCCAATGATACCAAATGTGAAGGGGTGGAGCTTTGGGAACTTTAGTTTTTTCATTAAGGAACATGGCAGCCATCGCTGCAAGCACATTTTATGGGAAGAAGAAAAGTAAGTGCA
>NW_024582492.1:1675083-1686420 GCF_018398535.1 Haplochromis burtoni | reverse complement strand
AACTTTTTGAAACAGAGTTGAAGCATGACCTGATTAGTGGTGGTGGAGATGAAGGAAAATAATTTTAGATGTGTATCAACTTTGTATTCAGTTAAATGTTTACATTTGTTTAAAAGCCAGCACCAGACAAACTAAATCTGTGTTTGTTTGCTGGAATCTCCTCAGAGTGCTGAACGGGGCAGAGGATAAGCATGTAGGTTAAGTGCTACTGCAAAATGAGATTTGACAGCAAAAAGGCTCAGAGGAAGTATTTTACATAACAATTTTCTACAACTGGATGAAGAACGGAAATGTTTCACGCAAGGTAGGTGGTTTTTAAAGCATGTGGGAGACCTACCCTGAAGAGCACAAAAAATACAACTGGCACGACTGCGATAAGAGCCGACAGGCTCTCGTTGACGTTCCGGCCTGCCTTACTTATCAGAGTCTGATGTCTACTTCCAAAACACCTTAAACTTATGTTGGGGTGGGCTCCTAGTAAGTTGTTAGGCAGCTGATGATGATTTTGTGACACCAAACCATCACAGAAAGCTTCTTATGTCACCTTTCTTATGCCCCAGAATGGTAAAGCAGAGATCACAAACATACCTTTTACACAATAAAGAATTTAGAGAAACAGACGTTAATATGAAAGAAAGATGATCAGAGGTTTAAGCTGCACTAGAAAAGCTTTTTATATAAGAATCTACTCATCTGTTTGGCCTCAATTAAAGTGGAGCGGCAACAGAGAAGAAGAAATCAAACTTGTAATTCTATCCAATTTTCCAAAAGACAGCTGAAGCCTTGGAATCGCTTTAGATAATCTTTGAAATACATTTTTAGACAAAATGAGAGCTGTGGATTTTCCAGCTTTCACTTTTATTGGAAGGCCCATCGGAAAGGGACGTCATAATGGTCAGCATGGAGACAAGGAATGTTTGGGCAAATACTGGAACCAGATTATTGTCTCTAGAGACTTTTAAAAATAGCAAACATTGCATCATTTACATACAGACCCTAAGCCCAAAGGGGATTATCTTAGCATACCAGGTTGAAAATAGGGTCTGCTCATAAACTCCTAACCCAGCTGTTTCTTAATAATGAACAAAAGTGGGGTGCAGTAGCATCTCATGGCCTTACGGTTGCCACAGGGAGACAAACTAGTATTTATCAAGAACACAGTCAGTGAAACTACTTCATGCACAAGAGTTTGGTATTCACAAGTACACTAAAGACGATGACATACAGTTTTTATCTGAATGGGTCATAGATAGCTATAGACAGACCTCCGTGGTTAAATTTGACTTTGAAGCTACACCTATCATCACATATGGGTACACAACACCAGCAGACAGGCATTAAAAAAATAATAAAATAAATAAAACAATAGACATCACATAGTCGACTCCCCTGCAACCTTTATAGCCTCATCTTATTAGATTTTGTAACCTGGTTTAGTTTGCATCGAGGTCTGCACCCTATGTCTAACAATACTACTTCATACTGAGAGTGCCAAATGCAGAATGGCTCACAAAAGGATTTTTAAAATGCACGCTGGTCAAATATTGTTTGAACCAATCATTTTCATTGCAGCCTGACCCAAGCCTGTTAACTTTGATTTCAATCTCACAGAAAGGTACCTGAACCATGCAGGTTATCCCACTTCTTATTAAACTTATTTTTTTCCCTCAACTCCATACACATCCAGTATGTGCAAGAAACAGCCTCTGCAGGAGTTGAGAACATACCCAGTCAATATGAATATGCCAACTCAAGGTGCTATCAGTGTGCACAACAAGATATTTGCAGGACTGGACTTTCATAATTGGTTTACAATGAAAAACCACAGGACTAATTCTTAATAATATTGAATATCAGGCTATTTCTATCACACCTTGTATTAGAATAGAATAGAATAGCCTTTATTGTCATTGTACAGAGTACAACGAAATTGGAGTGCCACTCCCTTGGTGCAAGATTCAATAATAAATATAAATGTAAAATATAAAAAGTACAATAAAACAATCGCAAGTATTCAAACAATAGTAAGTAAGATATATACAGGATAGCAGCATTAATATAATGACAGTATGAATAGCAGCATAATATAATGACAGTATGAATAGCAGCATTATATAGTGACAGTATGAATAGCAGCATTATATAGTGACAGTGGCAAGTATGGTATAGTTAAGCAGGTTCAATTGTTTTTGTGCTTATTTACTACGGTGACAGCTCTGGGAAAGAAGCTATCCCTGAATCTGTTTGTCCTGATTTTATGTGACCTGTACCGTCGGCCTGACGGTAATAGTTCAAACAGTTGATTGCTGGGGTGAGAGTGGTCCTTGATGATATTGCCAGCTCTGCTGAGGTACCGAGAGTTTGCAATGACCTCCAGGCTGGGCAGAGAGCAGCCAGTGATCTTCTGGGCTGTGTTGATGACCCTCTGCAATACTTTCCTATCCGCAGCTGAGCACCCTGCATACCGTGTTGTTATGCCGTGCGTTAGGATGCTCTCTATGGTGGCTCTGTAAAATGTCACCAGCAGCCTCTCCTCCAGGTTGTTCCTCCTGAGCACTCTCAGAAAGTGGAGACGCTGCTGGGCCTTTTTTTTTTTACCACCGCCGTGGTATTACTTGTATTCATAAGAACAAATATAACATAACACCTTCCATTATGCTCTGTTAAAACGTACACTTGTCTCAACCTTCTGTTCTGCTTAATTGATTAGTGGAGGCGGTCATTAAACCACTAATAAGTACACTCAGTATTGTGTTTCTAGTTCTCAGTCCAATGCTGTTAAACAACTTTAAGGGCAAGTATCTGCTGAACACTCAGAGTCGCTGACGCATAAAGATGTTATATTCAAAGACAAACTCCTCAGAGCACTTAAGCAAAATTAAGCCATCTGCTATCTTAAATTGTTAAATCCCATAAAAGGAGTATCAGGCGAGTGACAAACCTTAATGACTTCCATCCCCTCTCAATCCTCCAAAACAACACACGTACAAAGCCTGTGTGCATGTTTCTGTCTTCAGGGGGTTTGTTTTCACTATTTTATAATAAAAATAAAATCTCATAAGAAAATAACCAGATAAAGTGCACATAAGCACAGATGCAGAGTTTTCCTGAGGCTACACAGACTACAAACCCAGCGCTCATCAGCCTGCTCCTGTCACTCTGCTCCAGATCTGTCTGCCTTTATTTGAGCTCTGCAGCAGCAACACTAATTGACTGGGACAACCAATGATTAATGCTAAATGTTGCAAGAAAGTTAGAACAAGTAAATCTGGTCATTTCTTCCTTAGAAAACCAAGTTATGCACGACTAAGCTTGTTTGTTTTGTGTCAAACTGAAAAGGTAGCCAAGACAACAATGAAGACCAGAAGCCGGATGATTATATAATGTAATTTTTATGGGACAGACCACATGTGGTCTGGTGCTTCTCATTCCCTGCTAGTTTAATTATGGTTTAAAATTTCACTATGTTAATTTTGTTTTGTTTTTTTTCTACAATTTTGTGCAAGTAGGGCTGGGCAAAGCATAAAGTAAGGCTATGTTAAGGTTCAGGACATTTTGGTGCCTCTAATAAATCTGTTGTATTGTTTTGCCACTGATACTGAAGCTCAGATACTGCCATGGCACTAATATAAAACAAAACCCCATCAAACACAAAGCACCGTGTCAGTTTACACAAATTCAGTAATCAGAGCTCAAGTGTAGCACAAAATAAATACTGTAAAATACGATCCGCTGGTAAATGGAGTTGGAAAAAGAGTGAGAAGATAAAAGTAACACCAATAAAGAATTGCAAATAAGAGAAAGGGAGATAAAAAAAAAAAAGAGCAAAAAAACAACTCTGGGTAGTGATGTGAGATGAAGAGAGACTCTTTGGATCCAAAATTTAGGACAAGAAAGGAAAATCTGCCTCACAACCTAACAGCCACAGACAGCAGCTCTCTCTCAGCTGTAACCCAGAAAAACAAAATTCATCTTCAATACCACCAACCAGCTCCACGGAAAAGTTTGCTGTGATGACGGCTTTAGCCTCTCATGTTCTAAATGTCATTTAAAAATACAATTCTGCGACATTTCTAAGAAATTCTCTTGAAAGCTTTTAGTGTGCCCATAATCAGTGGAGTCAGTCGAGTCAGAGCCTCTTAAGGCATCGTAATGAAACGCTACCAGGAAAATACGTGTACCATGTACAGACAGACAGCATTTGGCACAGGTGTCCAAACTCTTTGTGTGAAGAGAATAGGACATCGGTGGTAGATCTGCCAGTTCTGATGTTCCCTGGAGAACACCAACTGAGCTACACAGTGAAGCGCTGTGAGCACAGGTTCCACTAAAGGACAACTGGAACATATGGTTACCCTCATAGAGTCTGTTTCTAACAGTTTGGTTGGGAACATAAACATTAATAGCCTGCTGGAGGTCACTTTGTAGGGCTCTCACAGTGTTCCTTCTGTTTCACCTTACACAGAGGAGCAGATACTGGTCCCGATGCCAAGTTGAGACCCTTCTACGGCTCTGTCCAGCTCTCCTCATGCCCATCTCTTGGTATCTCTATGACACTCTTGAGACTGAACAGAGACAAATAAAACCTCCTTCCGACAAAATGCCTATGGATGTGCCGGGCTACCTGTACAATCTGAAAGGGCTGCAGGTAACAACCCAAAGCTACGCAGAGTGTTAAGGACAGGTGAAATTGATACACAGTGGTTTTATACAATTTTTACACTGATGATCGAGTCTTCCCTTACGTTTGTTTAAAAAGTGTAAATATTTTACGGTGAATGAGTCTATAAAGAAGCCATCAAACTGAATTGTTATCAGACAACAAAAAGCAGACGCACACAGACTGTATCTGAAGTTGCCATTGCAGTATCTAATGAGATTGCAGCAATTTAACCATCAAAACTGTTACTCAACAGCAGAAGACCCTGTATTGCACGAGGCAGCATCAAGCCAACTCAGATTTCTCCATTAGCCACGAAAGAACAAATCTGCCACAAAGTCTCTTTGGTAAAACTTACCAGTGTATCGCTAGCTGATGAACACAATACTCCGTCGTGATACTAGAGGCACAGCTGCCAGTGTGGTTCACAAAGACGGAGACAAAGATAGAGGCAAAAAGTGCTGATAACTTAATACAAGGAAGCTAACGCAAAGACGAGAATGAATGAAGGTAAATGCACTCATTTAAATGGAGTAAGGATTCAATCACACAGTTAGTGATTCCGTGACACTACACTTTGCTAGGGAAAAATGTTCATTCCTTGAGCAGTTGGTGAAGGTTGCTGCTAGTCGCTAGGTAAAACCGTTTGCTAGTGCTGCACCAAAAATCTCCTTGCGATTGCTTTGGTTCTAGGAGATTGCCATTAAAGACACCAACTTGTCTACAAATACTCAACATATGCTCACCAAGCTGTAGTGAAATCATTAAATGCACACAAACTGGAGATAAATCCTCCAAAATAAAAGTTTACCCGTTTGACAAATGTTGGTTGAGCCCTAAGGTATAAATGCTTAATAGTGGCAAGTGGTTGCAGAGAAGTTGGCTTCTTTCATGCAAACTATGGACCACTATGGCAATCCGAGCTAGTAACCAAAGCAATTATGAGGCGGTTTTTCGTGCAACATCTTCTTTGCAACCAATTTGTTGTTGCAATGTTCCCAGTGACAGGTAGCAGTCACTCGCCAGTAAGTTTGAGAATGTATATTTTTTTACTCAGTGACAGGTGATTGCTAGGGGGCTGCTGACTGGTCTCTTGGTCTGTGGGACGGAGTTATACTCTACTGAAATTATAAATACTATTCTCTTCACCTGTCAGTGTGTTATCTGTGTAAATTAAACATTTATAGGACTACAACTTCTCTTTTTAATGCATAAATTACATTTTGGACTTACTTTGAGTAACTGAACCTATCCAAGTATCTGATTGTAGGTATAAAACATTTTTATACACCCCACCAAACTCTTTATGTAACTACTATACAGAGCTTAAGGAGGTCAGATTTTATGTGGGAGTTGGATTTTAAGTGCAGTTTTGTCTATCTGTCCCTGAGATGACACACATGTTGTAAAACACTGGGGATTGTAAATTGGGACCTTATAATCTGATCAGTGCACCATATGCATATTCCAGCCATAATGCTGGTAAGATAAAACTGACTGTTGCAGCACTCTGCCTTAAGAGGCTTTTAAAACTGCTGTTTAACTTCTGTTGGCGTGTACTTTCCCAGCTGCCATGAATTTTGTTCATGGGTGCAAAACAAGATTCAAGGCATTAAAGAGTAGACTGGGGTATTTAAAAAAAAACAAAAAAAAAACTGTGTGCATGTTCAGGGCTTATTTTCTGGGAGCACTATCAAAAAGCTGCTCCGTTGACTGTTTGAATGATCCCTGCATTATAATTCAAGACATCTGGGCTAAACTACATGTGGTGACAGGAGACTGACTCGACAGGGACAAATAGCCTGTCAAGCAAGGTGGTTTATCTGCTACCTGAGCACGTTGAATGTCTGGTCATTTTATGGTTATGTTGCTAAGCAGAAATGCTTAGCCTGTGGTGCATCATCCATGGGCTGGTTGAAGTAGAAATGAGTAACACAGTGAACTTTTTCACAAGGCAAGTAGATCATAAATGTCTACTTCTCACTGCTTTCATAATGCCTGTTCTAGACTTCCAGCAGTCACAGCAACTACAGGTTTTACTGTTAGTGAAAACATGTCAACTGAAAAAAACAAAACAGTTAATAAGTTTGCCCTGACAATATATTTCTGGATAATAATTTGTTTCAGGACCCCCTCCTGCCACCTGTCAGATACACAGACCACCAACAACTTACAGTTAAAAAAAAAAAAAAAAAATTATCCAACACATAAACAGCACACACTAAAATAAATGTTCTTACACTCTACTAATCACCCCTAAATATAGAGGAGCCAGACTGAGGTCAGACAAACTGACAATGACATTAATCTGCAATGACTTGTGTTTAAAGAAATACTTAAGTGTCTATGTTAGCCATACGGTTTCACCAACCCAACCAGTACATTCCTATTCCTATTCCTATTCCCACTATAAAACCAAACAAACAACAAACCCCCAAAAACACAAACAGGAAGTACCTCTAATATTTTGAACATGGCTTTATTGAATAAAGTAAAATGTCTGCATGTTGAGTATAAGAGGCAATTAATCTTAAAAAAAAAAAAAGACAATCTCACAAAATTAACAGAAAGATTCCAGCTAAATGCAGTCAGTATGGTCTCATAACACCGTTACACCCCCATGTTACTGTGGAGTGCCATCTCATGGCTCAGTCACAAGTGGATCTATTTGTTTGCGATCAGTGACCAATAACAAGTAGTTTCAGTAACCAGCCAGTTGATTGCTACAATTATCTGAAATCTGCGCAACTAGAGGTTGAGTGTGCAACACCTTACTGGTTCAATTCCATTTGGAGGCAAATCTTTTGGGTTGCATTGTGTAAAACTCATTAAAACCAAATCAAACATCCAGAGCTACTTCCTGTTACACAATCCTGTGTCCTCTCTCCAGTTTAATCCTAATTAATTTTGCAAAAGTTTAGAAAATCACCACCAGTCTGACTTTACAGTGAATATTTTTTAAACTATGACAGACATGGTTATTAAATTCACTGATGCTCTTCAGCTCAATGGCTGAAGAGTTAACAATTTCCTCCTCCACCTCCTCTTCCTCGCTTCCATTTTCCTGTGGACTGTTAGCATGGATGCTGCTGGTCTGGCTGGGTGATCAGCAGGACAAGGTGAGGCTCGGGTGACCACAGCATCTGCTGTTTCTGGGCCTTCTTCCATTTCAAATTCAAACCCTCTCCTTAAAAACGAAAACTTAAGTCTGCATTTATGCCACTAACCAGCATAGTTCCCCATGACGTAGCCACGTCTGCGTTTCCTAAAGTCACCTAAACCAACTGGGCAGATAGGTGAGAGAAGGTGAAGCAGTTAAGGAGAGATGGGAAGAAGCCCAACAAGGAACGAGATCTGGCTCTCAGCCCTCTGGCTCAGCGAGGGAAAGCAATAAAGGTGGCACGCAGCTGAGCCAACAGCTGACAGGAACAGGAACCAATGTTTGGCCAAGGTCAGTAAAATCAGAGCACACACATACAACCACTCACATCCACATGGGGTAAGAGAATAAACAGAAAAATAGGGTCAAAAGTCACATGGGAATGAGACTGTGGTGACCCAGTACTCAATGGGTGTCAGACACCTAAGGGTCATAGAGCAGAACGACAACACGTGTGTGTGTGTGTGTGTGTGTGTGTGTGTGTGTGTGTCTGTCTGTCTGAACACTGGCATGAGAGAGAGTCATGTAATCAGCATACCTGCTATTGTTGGCAGACATTACGAGCTCTGCTAGCAGGTACAGTCGACACACAGAAACAAATACAAAGGGCTTTTCAGTGTGCAAGATTAATTCTAAACACACGGTGTGAAACTTATTTAAAAATAAATTAATGAACAGTGGCAGGCTTATACCTTAGCTTATAGCTTATACCAGCATTTGTCTTTTCCTGTAGATGTGTTAATAATGACAAAAAAAGCAATTAAATGTTGGTGTGTTCGTGTAAGAAAATTATTAGGATAGAAGCTGCAATTAGTTGATAAATTAGCAGTCAAAGTAAATATAGATAATTTCAGTAAACTAATCATAGCAATTTGGACTGTTTGTTGAATTGAAAAGCCAATTTTATAACCGTTTAACTGGGGGTTTTTTTCTTTTAATTTCACTGACAAGATAAACGAGGAAGACTAAAAATTGTAGACTGACTGGCCATAACCAGTCTCTGACTGATCAGCTTCAAGTAGATCAAATAACAATGTAGATCTAAACATACATAATGCGCTAATAATTAGAAATGCTCACACCCATAACAGCCAACTTGCTAATAGCTACTCTTAATCATTAACCCATGTTCATATTTCACTGATAATTTATATAATCCTGTGTGCACTCCAGGCTGCTTATCCAGCTTATACACAAACACTGCCCAGCTAATCTCCAACGTATAGTTAAAGTGTTTTTTTAAATGAGACCTAAATCTGGCAACAATGGCTAGGATGCTAGAAGCACTATTGCTGACAGCAAGGTAGCTAGTCCAGGCCACAGGACTAACAGCTCCCCTGCTGATAACATTGCAAATGCATAATCTAGCAATGCACAGGAGGACAGGTTCTGACCCAAATAGCAGTAAATAGCAGTATTTACAGTACTCTGTGTTGCTGTTATTTATGATCTTCAGTAGCGAAAACATAAATTTCACAGTAACATTAACGTACAGCTGTGATCAAAGTTTACATACACTCGTGTTCTTATTCCAAGGTGAAATAATTGTACACCAATGATAACAAAAGAAGAATTGTGTTCACTATTTTTATTGATTTTGGATTCTGTCTAACCCACACAGGGCTAATATGGATACTCAAAAAATATACATCTTTTAATAAGTGGTGCTGAAGGATTTACATTATCTTCCAACTTGGCAAAGCCGATTAATGATCAACAACAAGACTACAACTACAACTAGTTTCTTTTTGCCAACATAAAAAAAAATGTTTCACAGCACTCAGAATATTGAGAAAGTCCAAGGAACTCAGTGAAGATGTAAGGAGATTTAGAGCTACAGAAGTTGTCTCTTGGAGCTATTTCTAAATACAAAGACTAAGCTATTTGCCCAACTAAGCATGGTGGTGGTAGCATCAAGATTCTGGGCTGTTTTGCTTTTACATAGCACAATTTGGATGAAATCATGACTAATGACGAGTACCTCCAAATTCTTCAATTTCCCCTTAAAAATCTACCGTTAGATGGTTAATATATATATATATATACTGTATAGTGACAATAAAGGCGCATTCTATTCTATTCTATTCTATTAAAACTTAAAACTACAACAGAACTATGATCCCAAACACACATCAAAACTGGATGGACTCTGAACTTTTGGAATGAATAAAGTGTTAAGGTTGAGCTGTGTGGCAGGCAGGGGTAGGACCCAAACGCAGGACTTACAGATGGAAAAATTGACTTTAGCAGCAGCTGAGAAAACAAACTAAAAAGAAAGGAACACTAAAAGAAGCATGCATAAGATAAACTAGAAACAAAGGCTCTGGTAACTAAGGAACCCAAGACCATTAGACGCAGCTAATGTGGAGGACGCGACAACGGACAGGAAAAGACTGATGAGTTGATGAAATGCACACATGGTAAATGGACTGGTTCTTATATAGCACTTTTCTACTCTGAGCACTCAAAGCGCTTTATACAACTAATTCATTCACCCAATCACATCCATTCACACAAGCACGTTAAAAGCTTACTATCTATCATTCATTCACACTCTGATGGATGCATCGGAGAGCAACATGGGGTTAGTATCTAGCCCAGGGATATTTGGCATGCAGACTAGAGGAGCCTGGGATCGAACCCGAACCTTTCGGTTAATAGCTGACCTGCTCTACCACCTGAGCTACAGCCACCCCATCATCATCATAACGAGGGGATTGGAAACAGGAGGGAAAACAGCAGAAATAAATCAGACATAACAAGATAAGGGAAGTGAAACTGAACATGATGCATACAGGAAAAGAGACTATCAAAATAAGACAAGAAACACACAGACAGAAACCCAGACTCAAGACACACACACTTGATTGAGAGACTGAGTATACAAGCATAAACACAGAGCTGAGATTGACTAAACACAGGAGATGCTTAGACACTGAGGAAGGGAGAACAATGATCAGTAAGGACTGAAGGTTAACCGAAACCCACTCTAAACATGAAGAAAGAATTACCAAGAAACTTAGAGCTAGAAACTAAACGATCTAATAAGCACTCATAGGCAAACCAAACATAAACCACACAGAAAATATAACACAGCTTAGAATGTCATTTTAACCAGATTCAGAAAGTCCAAAACATAAACTCCTAAAATGACTTTTGCAAAGCTCCACCTTAAACTCTATTGAAAATATGCGGACTACACTTAAAAGTCTCTTTATTTGTCATCTTTGGGAGAAATTTGCTTTGGACAATTTTGCTCTCATATCATCACAAAAATGATAAATACATACATAGATAAATAAAAATATCAAACATCCAGTCAAAAATCTTGTTTTTTAGTGCAAAGAAATTATTAAAAGCCCCAAATTACCATAAAAGTCAACCTCCTTGAGAAGCACAGGTAAACTTCTGATCACATCTGTGACCAGATTTTAAATACTTTGTCAACCATGTGGTTTGAACTAATGCAGGAAACTGGTGAAAGATGGGATCCCATATTTCACCCTACCTTGTGTGT
>NW_024582492.1:1666938-1675063 GCF_018398535.1 Haplochromis burtoni | reverse complement strand
ATATATATATATACACATGTACATACATACATATATATACATACATACATACATACATATACATACATACATATACATACATACATACATATACATACATACATACATACATACATATATATATATATACATACATATATATATATATACATACATATACATACATACATACATACATACACACATCACATAATTAGCTTCTAAAATAGCAGCTTGTGGCCACTTTAAGTCTTATGACACACAGTCACACGTACATTTCCAGCCTACAAACACAAGCTGACACTCAGACGTGCCTCACACCTCCCTTCCCGAGGACGTACGTGCGACTTTATTTAGGCTACCCCATTCCTCACTTTTCCGAGTGTGCATGCGTATGTTTGGCTGACTACCCAAAAAATCTGCATGCACAATTGCACGTTGCAAAGCCACCAGCTTGAGAAATAGCAAACAGAGAAAATTAATGAGAGGAAAGACGTGTAAAGCGAGAGAACAGAGGGAGAAAGAAAACAAAATGAAAGTCTTAGACAGCAGACAGAAAGCCGGAGGGGAGCTTAGTTCTTTTGAAACGGACCCTTTTTAAATCTCCTGGGAGTCCACGTGCGACTGCAGACCTCTCACTGAGGAACTAGGGGGGGGGGGGTTAAATATCACCCTCACATTAGCCTACACCTCTGAATAGTTAGTGCTTCTTAAGGAGACTAATTAGCCTGTAGGACTCTGAACTTTACATTTGAATGGCTTTTTAAAGGAGATAATGTTATTCAGGGCGCAATTTACTGAATCTGGATATCCACATCAGTTTTATCACATCTTTTCTTTGTGTTCCTTTCAAAATTAATTAAATCTAAATGCACGTGAAAATAAAATGACGCAAGGACACACTTTTGAGAGATTTTGACAATTTTTCATGCTCAGTAGCACAGCGGGAGAGTGTTTTTTTTTAGCTCCTGAGACATTAAAAAGCAGCCAGTATTCAGGGGAAAAAGAATGACGCCTCAACTTGCCTTTCTTTACCCTGAGTCTGCTGTATCGAATTAGTACTTTACAGCATGACAGGCATCAAGAATATGGAAAGGAAGCCCCGGCCTTGCTGCAACCATGAGGGGGAAGGTGGTGTCAGTGGTGTGTAGACACTCAGACAGCCAGATAGCTGTAATTACTTCAGGAGACGACAAAGATTAATTAAGCAAGAGGGAGCAGAATTAATGAGGTTAGCACACCTCAACCAGACTTTAAAAACTTCACACCACTGCCGTAGAGACTGCAAGAGTCACTAATATTTCCCCGTTTCTCATTTTGTTGTTACATAAATATGCATTCAGAGGGAAAGTAAGGCTGTTTCAAAGCATGCAGTGACCTAATCCCAAACGTAATCCTACCTTCAGGGGCTAACAGTATCAGGAATGTTTAATTTGCACTTGAAGGCATAGGGATCACAGTTGATTACTCCATCCAGGTGTAATTGCGAGCAAGATACGATCAACAGCAATTTAAGATGCCCATTAGCCTATAGCTCACTGAATGCTAAATTCAGACAGTTGGGCTCTTAAGACAATGTGTGTAATTGCAGCTTGAGCATGATTAAAACCCTCTCCAAATAATTTTGTCTTTCTCTTGGAAATATCCAGCTCAGGGTTAGCTGAGAATATACAACCTGATAAGTAGGCTCGTGCAGCAGAGAACTCGAGTGTTTACATCACCCACAAAACGACAGCATATAAATAGAAAGCGCTGGAGTCTGACAGACAGCTGGCAACGATGCTATAGCATGTCATATGGCTGCTCTAAGACTGATCCTGTTCCCAAATCTAAACGACAGCCGTGATGCACTGCAGCACACTGAATGACTGAGCACCCAGAGACAAATGGTTTCAAGTTTAGTCAGGATATAAGTAGGTAATGTCGTCATGTTTTTGGCCAGATAACGAGGGCTGTGTTTGTGTCAAGCTAGAGCTCAGTAAATTTATAGACAGGACAGATTTACTATGAGTATTCAAAGCTGGTTCTCAGGATAAAAAACAGGTGGTGAAGTCATGGCAGAGAAAATTTACCCAATGAACAGAGCTTGGCAAAAGATGGCTGGAGGATGTTTCATGACCTCCAAACTGAATTGATGGTTTCTGCCTCTGCCTTATTTTATGATTTCATTTTCATTTTATTTTGCTCAAAATAATTTGACGTAATTGTTTGACAGCGCTTACATCAACTTCAGCTTCTCAATTAGCTAACTTATGAACCGTCATGGCTGTGTGCAGGCAGGCAGGAAAAAAGGACCCAAAATACTGGACTCAAGGAGGCAAAGGTGAACTTAAAATACAGAGCTTTTTGTGGGTTCTTCTTTCTTGCAAGGAACACATATTTTGAAATATCTAACAATTACGACCTATTTCCACATGAGTGTGTGGAGCAACTTTACAGTGAATAGTATTTCTAGTATTATGCAGTCTTTCATTTCCTGTTAGCAAACTAAATACAACATAAAAGACAATCCTAACTTTCTGATCTAAAAAGTGAAGCCAAAGTGGAAGTCTTTTGCACCTACATTATTTACAAAGTCCAGCAGGGGTCAAAAAGACTTTATGCTCTTAAATCTATAGACCATCAAATGGTTGGATTACCTCTACAGCATGCCATCAAGTTTGGCAAAGGCCTGGTAACGAGCCATTCATTTGATTAAGGTGTGTTGGAACAAGGATGCGTCTAAAAGCTGCAGGACAGTAGCTCTTGAGGACTGGAGTTGGACACCCCTGGTCTAGACCTTTTGTAAAAACCTTCTTTCTGAGTTCATGATCTTAGTCACACACCTCTTGCTCATCACATCCGATTTGAAAACACCATGTCGGTGACAAAGTTGATGCTCGTGTCAAGACTTCAGAACACGAGACTGCACTGCACAAACCAATGGGTGATGATACAGGAGCTATGTTTTTTCTGTGACTTTTCCACCTACCAGAGTTCAACTTGAGGGGGGATTTCAGCTGAAAAATCTAATGTAACTGCCCATCCAGTTATTTGTCCAATTTGCCCACCTTTACATGATATATTTCAGTTACATCCTTGCATCAGAACACATTGATGTTTAAACTAAGAAATGTGTGCCAAAAAATGCATCCTATGAAACCTTGGCATGCGTTTTGAGTGATGTGCGCACCAGTATTGGCCAAATGTCAGTATTGCTAACATCAGCTTTGAGTTCTTTCATTAACCACTGCTGATGTTTATCTATTGTACCAGATCGATTTTATGCTGACTAAATATTTCCAATTAGTTTGATGAAAAGCTGAAATCCCACGTTTCACAATCAGTACAAAAAAGTGGTGTCTCTGGACACATTTGTTAAGATAACTGATTATTCTAAACTGGCCATGGATGTGAGGTAAAAACTGCATGAACTTATGTTGAAATGTGGCTTGTAGTCTGAAATGCTTTCATTGAAAGAAGAACTCTATTTCCATTTACTAAGATGCATTTTTGAACTCATATTCAATGCACAAAAAGTTCTGGCAGGAAAAAAATAATGAACACATTTAAAATATATAGATATATAATAAAGATTATGCCAGATTTATCCCAACAAAGATATATTAGTACCAATTACACACCCTGAAAAAATTTCTAGCATAATTAGAAGTGTTGGAATCATAAAAAATAGTGTTCCCTGAAGGCAAAATGTCCTGAACTTTGAAAATGTTCAACAAACCTTGACAACACACAGTCCATAAAGGTAAAATCCCATGTTAGCCCTCTATGCACATCTGTCATCACAGAGAAATCACATTAAATAAACACTGATGAATCATCCTACAGCTTTATCTATTGCACATAACGCAACTGAGAACTGGATTTCAGTGATGAAAGGTAGTCGGTAGATATAACCACAGAGACCGAATGACCTCCATCATTTCTGTGAAGGAGGGAAGTTATGTAGAAATATACTGCTGCTTTTTCTATGCAACCGGGACTACAGGCAGATTTCAATGAAAAGAAAAAGTATAGAGTTCAGTGCATCGTGTCTTTCACAACAGAGATTAGTTTTGGATTTTAAAAACTGTTACAAATTTGATTTACAGCATAATGAGAAAAATTAATGATTTTATTATGTAGCAAAGCAAAATTTCTGACAGGTGAGTTTGAAATTGATGTGAACAAAAGCAAAAATGCTTCTATTGTGCACTCAATATATTTAAAGCAGACATGAAACGCTGGGAAAAGAGAGAATATTTGATTGCATAAAATAGCGCTTTAACGCATGATGCTAACATTTGCTTTACCAACTATATTATGAACAGCCAGTCCTCTAACTCCAGTCTCTCACTGTTTATTAACTGCAGTACAATTTCTACCTGATCCACCTGATTCTGATTAATTATCTAGTATTTAGCTACTTTTAAAACTGAGCTCATTCAGTAAAATCTGATGAGTGGAAATCTTAAAGCAGGGGTGTCCAACTCCAGGCCTCAAGGGCCGGTGTCCTGCAGGTTTTAGATCTATAAATCCAAAACAGATAGAAACAGGAGCAGCATAAATCATAAGAATTGTATAATCTTTTATAAAACAACATTGTTAAAAGTGCTACAGGTCTACACTGAAGGTCTTATAATGTAAGGCTGTGTGAAAATGTATATAGTGATACAACAGTGATAAAATAATAAAAAGGTTAAAGAAATAAAAAAATAAAATAAAATAAAACTGAGATTGTGAAAAAGAGAATTCTGGCAAAGGTCCTTCATAACATATGCGCTATAAATATGAGAGCAGCAAAGAGGCTTGATACAGGAGTGTCTGTGGAGTCTTATGTCCTGACAGGTGTGTTTACCTGTCACATAAGAAGAGCTCTTGTGAAGTGTTATAGAAAGCGGCTGGAATGATTTCCTGCAGCGTTCTTTATGGCAGCACGGTCGAATAAGAACCAGCCTCTGCTACCTCTACAGTGTGAAATGGAGAGGTGATGGTTCGTTCAGTGACCTCCTGTCCCTCACTGACTAAAATGCCTCAAGATTCTGGACAATGGTAGACTGAGCCAGTTTGTTATTCTGTTAGATATAAAGATGGGAATTTTTCCTGCACATGAAAAATAATGAACTCAAGAGGAAGATTTCATATCTTCTACTAAGAAAAAAATCACCAGTATTTGTACTTTTTTCCCCAGATGTGCAGAAAAGCAAAACAGGTAAATGTATAGGCTCCTAATCACTGCGCACATGAATTGAGCCCATTCTCTGTTACATTACAGATCAAAATATTTACTCAGGGAAAAATATCATTGCAAATTTGATTCCAGACAGTTGAATAAAGAGAACCTGATTTTGAATCATTCTGGAAGGCAAGTCAAGCAAATCCTTCGTCCCTACAATGCAGGCCATGTGAGGATGAATCATGCTGTCACTGTGCCTGAGAGCAGGGCTCTCGCTCCTCATGGGGAGCGTCAGACGGCAGGAAGGAGGAGGTTTTATAGGGCAGAGCACACCAGGTCTTAACCATAAATTTAGCGCCTGCTAAACAAAACACAACTAAAAAGAAAGGGGAAACACACACATACAACTTCACAGCATATGTGATTTATTCTTAATAAATTACATTTTCCATTGAACCACATCATATAACAGTTTACATCCTGAGCTGATATCAACATATCAGTTAGAAGGAAATTTGATGATTGAACAGCAACTTTAAAAAAGCACCAATCAGGAAGGGCACAGTGTGAGAATAACACAAGCATTATTGAATTTCATCCTTACTTTGATTTATTATTTTTTTGTGCTTATTGCTCCAGCTGCACATGGAGTCCACACCTTTCTCACTGACAGGAGTGGTTTCGATAAAGGTACAGGGACACTTGCCTCTCTCAGTAAAACCTCAGAATTTTCACTCAAATTAAGGATTTGTTTTTAAGAAAAGCATCCTTAAAGATTGTAACTACTTTTTCCAAGTGCTCTCAACAACTAAAGGCTCAGTAGTAAGACAGCGTGCAGTAATAAGTAATATCTAAAGTTAAAACAGTTATATAGTTATATGAAAAAAGGCAATTAAAGCAGAAAAATGTCTTTTAAGACTGGCAACATGAAATTCGAGTATAAATTATAAATCACATGCTGTGATTATATTTTATAGAAAACATTTCCTTTGATCCACGTTCAAAAGTACAAACAGTTCTGACATACAAATAGCCTCTTCAGCTTTGAAAAGAATTTAATTCATAAAAACTTTATCATGCTATCCATTTTTAATGCTCATCAAAGTGCACCAAAAGCTCCAAATGTGCTGGTATGTTTAGAAAGTGTTGACACAAAGCACACATACCCTCTGTTACCCACAGTATGTGCATTCACGAAAAGGCTGCAGTGTCTAGAAACGGTTTAAAACTGTCAATGATGAATACTGACCCAATGCAGAAGTTCGAAAGCATCACAGCACAGACAAACCAAACTCACTTCATCACTTCTAACAAATCATAGGACGTCTATGATAGCTTTTACGATTACATACATACATACATACAAAAGTGGAAAATCTCTTGCACATGTGCAATCCTCAACCCCAAAAAACACATATTTTTCATTTAAATCTTTCATCTGTTGGTAAATAGTAGTGATAGAAAAAAAATGGGTTTGAGAAGAACCGATGATCAGGTTTGCTGGCTTTTTAGAAATCAGTGTTACCTTTTAAATGCACCTCTTTGTGTTTAAAAAGATGTGTGCAATGCAGATTCAAGGAAGAAGATTTCACAGTGCATCATTTAAAGCCCGCGCAAACTGGTCATGTGACCCCAGCAAAGTGTATTTGTCTAATGATCTCAAGGCTATTGTTACTGACTGTGCAAAGTGAAAATGTAAACTGTTTTTCTTAGATGCGCAGGGCGTTTAGCGTTGGACAAGTCTGCATACATTATGCAATTGAGCAGTTCTTGCAATAAGCTGGATGATGGTGTCGGTTTCTGTCATCTTTTGGAGCGGTGCCGGCGGCGTTATCGTCACACCACTCTCTGGAGGATGTAGAGGATGCCGATATTGTCGATAGTGACGAAGGTGGAGAAGTCAGATGACACGTGTATCTTCTTTAAAGCGCTTCCCGTTGTATAGAAGGTCTGCAGAGCTTTGCCCGTCTTCACTTCCCACCACTTGATATAAAGAAGAAGGACAAAAAAAACAAGAACATGTTCAAATCATTACTTTTGACCCAAGGGTATCTGAAAGAACAAGAAGTTATGTACAAACCATTGAAGAAAATATGTATTTAGTTACATTTCTCTGGAACAAGTAAATCAAGGCAGGAGTCGTGTAATGTGCATTATGATTTGTCTGATTCATGAAACAAAGACAACAACAAAAACTAAAAAGACTCAGTAGTTTACGATGGCTGCCCAGAAGACCATTTCGAATTTAATATTCTAAAATCTCCAGACTCAAACTCACGCACACACCCACAGGCTCTCTCAAATACTTCGATGGAGACCCATAAACACACCACCCCCTGCACCTTTTTTGAGTTATTCCCTTTAATCTCAGTTTAAAGTTGACATTTTCCATTGAAGCTCCTTCTCACTGGGATGAATCATCAAAGGCACATCAAGTCAATCATTAATAGCTTGGCACGAGTGTGTGTGTGTGTGTGTGTGTGTGTGTGTGTGTGTGTGTGTGTGTGTGTGTGTGTGTGTGTGTGTGTGTGTGTGTGTGCGCGTGCGCATTCAGCGTTTACAATATTAGGCACGATGATGACACATCAAAACAAGAAACGATGCCCCTTCCAGCTAAATAAAGACGGCGTGACTTTTTTAATAGGTTTAATCTTTAGTAGCTGAGCATGTTTTTGTTATGAACCTTTAGCTGCTCTGAGTGTGGGTTAATAAAGGAAAGCAGGCGAATCCCTAAGTCTATCGACAGACAGACTGCAACAGAAGAGGTGGCAGCAGCAGATTGCTGGCTTATAGGAGGTGCGCACACTCACGCACACACACAGCCCATTAATCACACAAACCCTACAGCAACTTTAAAGTGAGCTCATTTGCATGCCCCCCAAAAAGGCATCGCAAAAAAAATGTGGCAAGGTTCCTTTTGTTCAGATTTTCATGCTGTACCACTGTGTGTGTGTGTGTGTGTGTGTGTGTGTGTGTGTGTGTGTGTGTGTG